>NC_135483.1:133450284-133751742 GCF_052094955.1 Ictidomys tridecemlineatus | reverse complement strand
TATTTTTAAAATGTTTTACCTTCTTTTTAATGTGTTTTTCCAGGTGAAACTGGAAACATATTTGTTAAATTCCCTTATGCTTTATTCTGGTACTCATTCACATTCACTATGATCTCTATCACTAATATATATTCCTTTAAAAATCATTCTTCATGGTTTTTACTTGAGTTAAGATTTGAAGAATGAGTGAATGAATAAATGATTGGATAATGATAATCATTGCCTCTCAGAGTGAAGGGCATCTTTATTTCATGGGCTGTTGCCATGGTTTCAGGGTAGTGGAGAATCTTACTGTTAAAACAAACCTAGTTTCTTGCCTCAGAGGTTAAACATTCATTTCTTGCCAAGCTATTAAACTGGCAATTATGTTTTTTAAAGTGTTTCTGCATCATGTTATGTTCCTGCCTTCATACGATGTCCAACCTGAATTAACATGACTGGAACAGATGCTAAATGACTGTACCCAAGTCACTTGTGTCCTATTTTACACTTCACTTCATGAACTGTGCTAGACCAAGAGAACATTCGCTCTCCAGCTCCAAGTGGCACCATATGTCTTCACATTCATTGAGTATAGACTCGTGATCAATTTACTACCCACCTGATCTCACCAACGCTTTCTTAAAATTTAAATGGAAGGGAACATACATGGCAATAAAAGTTTGAATTATAAGAATATGTGTTTTTATATTTAAGTTTTTAATAGAATTAATTTTTTATTAGTGTCAGTCAGGGAATAAGCAGGAATTTTTATTGGCTAAAGTTTAAAACTGTAGAAAGTTTATCCACTGGTTTTGTGCAATGAAATGAAATGGAAGGTGTCTTTATGCAGAAATTTTGTAAGATTCAGACAGAATTAAAGCCATGTTTTTGAAAAATCAGAGATTAGGATGTGTTTTTGAAATTATAACATGCCAGACTACTGGGACATTAAAAGTAAGACTAGACCATGAAAGAAAAGAAAGCAAAGCTGCTCTTTGATTGTTGATGGGTTGGAAAGCAGTCTTCTCCAGGCTGTATCCTTTGATCCAGTAGTGGTCAAAAAATCTTTAATAACTTCAATTCTCATTGGTCTTATGAAGGTATTTCTATTTACCTTCTTAAACGGTAGGATGGCAAGTAAACAATAAACTTATCGTTTACTTGCTATGAAGCGTGTAAGATGGCACAAGGGAAGAGCAAGAGTGGCTCCCATCTATATAAACTGAGATTTAGACTGAAAAAAAAAAAAAAAAGCAGGACATTAGGGTTTGGGATGTATCTCCAGTTCCAAGACACTCCATTTAACTCACGTTCTGCATAGTAAGTCTGATTCAAAGTTAGATGTTTGATCTGTACTTTTGCATAAAATTAGAAATGTGCCAGAAATGGTGCTTTCTATGAAACTATTTTGAAACATTATACCTTTACCAGTGAGAAAATAGGAATCATGATATAGAGAGGGGAAAAAAAGAATGAATCATAACAAAAATGAAATATCAGAAACTCCTTTGTCATTTACAGTGTTTTAAAGAGGGTAAGACAGATTTCTTCCTTCTCATCATGATGAAAGGGTGAGATCACAACATTTTCATTTAATTTGCAAATGTTTTCTGAGCCCTGCACCAGCTCCATCCTAGGGTGTTTGGGATGCTCTGTTGATGATAACTTCACCTGAGTAGCACTCCCTTTATGTTTGAGAGTAACTAGCAGGAACTCTACTACCAAATGCATTCTAATATATAACTCTGGGCTAATTAAACAAAAAAAGGAGGTACAGATGTATCATTTTTGTGGCGATTGAACTAGGTGACCAATTCCAGGTGAAGCTCCCACCCTGATGTATAGAATCAAACAAGTACATCTCCATGAATCTAAAAGAAAGAGAAAAACAATACAAATATTCAGCTCATTTCTATCAATTACAGATAACTAGAAATTATTATAAATAGAGGAGGATATCACTAGAAACTCCCAACTTCCAGAAACAGCAGTCTATCTCTAAAATACTTCTGATGGCTAAATTTTACTTTTCTATTCTAGCTAAGCCACAAATAATTTCCCCATATCGTTTCTCTTTTAGTGACCACATATCAAAACTGTGTTTTTTAGAAAAGGGGAAAAACATAACATATTATGGGTTAAAACTCATTTACTCGTGGGTACTTGTAACTTACAGAAGACACACATATTTGACTAGTTTGTTTTTAAGTATTCTGGATGAAGTTAGACCAACCATTTGTGCAGAATTTGCTTTGCTTTGTTTTGCATTCTGCTAGAATTTTCTTTTTTATTTAATTGCCTAATTTTTAATTTTACCTTCTTCCTGTAGTCTTTATATTGACTTTCAGCTTTCAATGTTTACACACATTAGGTATTTGTAGACAATTCTCATGTTCCCTTAGTTAGCCAACTGCATGTACATTATTTATTCTTTTAATATTTCCTCTAGAGTAAATACTCTGGTTCCTTAATTATTCCTGTTGATTTCTTCTGAACTTCCTGCAGTATGTCTCTCTTTTTCTCATAATGAGATCCCCAAACTGAATGCATATTCTTGCTTCAGTCTCTCCTGAATCTCAAAGAGGGGACTCTTTTCCTTTGTTCCATAACATTTTTATGTTTTTGCACATGCAGTCCAGGAATAAAAATGACCTTCTTCACTTAACAAGTTTCAGTATGAACCTGCTCATAATTACCTTCAGAAAATATTTAAAATATTCCAGAGACACGAACTTGTTCCTCATCTTGTGACTGCAGGTGTTTGGTAGATGTGGGAAATGATCTCTGGTTCTTTGAGGCCAGGGCTTTCAAATTAGTGTCATTCTGTTTCATGATGATCCAACACACTATAATCAGGTGCAGCAGTAAGTCCACTTCTGCAGCTTTCCCAGTTTTCAATTGCTTCATAATTGATGAAGTGTCAGGAAAAGAAGAGAACTGGCAAAATGAATTCTTTCAGAAGAGGGATGGGGATTTCACCCATGTGAAAGGAAAGTGTCCATCCATTGGTTTATCCTCTGAAGAGGTTTTAATGTGCACTATTTCCATGATCTCCTTCCTTCAGTCATTTACAACGCTGCCATAATTAATTTCCCCCAAAACGCTATTTTAGAATAGACTCTTCCAAATAAAAGCTTTTATGTCTTCCCACTGCTTATATGACACAATCCAATCTCGTTACCCTGGCATTTCAGGATATTGCCAAATGAGTCCACCTTTGTGCCCACTTTTCCCCATTTAACAATCCTGATGAGGTGTGAATGGGTGTGTATTTCACCCTTCCCCTTGCTTGCTCATCAAGTTCCTCTCACTGTACAACTTTCTTCTCTGTACAACTTGATCATTCCTGTAAAAGGCTTCTGTAATTCTCTCATTCCTTCTTCTTAGTAGCATTTATTTGGCCATATTACACACTACTTTGTATGTCTTTGTACATCTACTGTGTACCTTTCTTTCAAAATTGCACCCTCTTAAAGGTTTTCATTTTTTAAATATATTTTTTTTGCACAAAATGATGATTTCTACAATATTCCTAATGTTTTGGAGCGACGAAAATGGTAATTTAGTAAGTGTTATGAATTCAATTGTTTTCCCAAATTCAGATGAAGTCCTAGTACCCAGTACCTCACAATGTGACTTTATTTGAAAACAGTGTTATTGTAGACATAGTTAAGATGTGGTCATGATACTGTAGGGTGGGCCCCTAATCCAATGTGACAGGTGTTCTTATAAAAAGTAAGGGAATATGGACAAAGAAACACACATAGATGCTAGAACAGAGGCCTGGAACAGAGAGGTTTCCCTAGGTCCTGCACAGGGAACACAAAGTTGAACTATGGATAGATTTGGGAATTCTAGTCCCCCAAAATTTGAGATGACAAATTTCTATTGTTCAAGTCACTGAGTATTTGGTGATTTGTTACTACAACTCTAGCAAACCAACATGATAATAAACTAGTAATACTTAATGGACAAAATACTCCATTAATATGATATGATACATAGTCTTATTTCTTCTTGTTAAGAAGACTATTCATATTGACTGAGATACAACAATTTTAAATTAACAATAATGGCCTTTAATGTCTCTGGATACAGTGTATTGCAAGCGCTACCCTGAAAACAACAAGCCCTCTCATAGCTTTAATAGACAATTGCCACCAATGTATATCCTTCTGCTTTCATGGCCTTGACTTGTAGGGTTTTTTTTCCCTCTGAGATTTGCCACTCGTGTTGACAATAGATTTGTTGTTGCATGATGAAGTGATAAAAAATCAATGAAAAGAACATGTGACTCTTCTGCTTGTCAAAGGATTTTTTATTTTTTGCTTATTGTGATAACTTAAGCCCACCAAAATATATCTTTGACGATGTGCCTATTTTTTAATCCATTTCATTATGTCCACAGCTTAAATATTCCTTTTGGAAATATACATGGTACATTTCCAAAAATTTTGCTCTCATAAAAAAATAAATCTCTGTGGCCCACATGTCCTAAAATGGTACCCTCCCTGTCCTCATGTTCCTGATCAACAAGAAGCTTAAGTCATAAATTCAACTTAAAAGCAATGTATCACTTTTCTTTCACTTTCTTCTCCCATAAAAATATTCCTTTTCCATCCAGGGAATCAACGATATATTATTTTCTTCCATATTCTTGATACTTCTGTAGATGTTTACTGGTTTACAGCACTGAATTTTTCTTTGGAAAAGTCTGTGGCCATCTTGCTTTTTCATCTAATATCTCTCTCTCTCTCCTCTGTCTCTCTCTGTCTCTCTCTCTCTCTCTCTCTCTCTCTCTCTCTCTCTCACTCTCTCTCTCTCTCCCCTTTGGTTTCCTGGAGATTCTCTTTTTTAATTGTCAATATCCAATAACTTTAACAAGACATCCCTTGGTATTGACTCCCTTTCCCATTTGTCCTGCAATAATGGTGAATAAATTCAATCTGCAAAATATTTTTTTTGAAAGATTTCTTAATTTAATTTTATTTTTTATACCAAGTAACTTTGATGTCCTTCCCTGGGTATATCCGTTAAACATATAGGGAATATCATTTGTCTGTTTTTCACAGGTCTCATTCTCACTATGGATCCTTCATACAAGAATGGTTTAAAGGTTGATCCTAGATGTGTAGACCATGTGCAAGCATTTTGGATAAATCAAGCAAGTTTTAATTTTTTAAATGACCCTAGAGAAATGAAGTGATTAACAAAATGTTAATTACTTAGCAAAATGTAAATAGGCAGAGACATGTTTACATGGTTCTCCTTTATTTATCTAAAAATAAAATTTTATCACTTACATTCATGGAATATCCAGCTAATTTTGAATTAGTGAAGATAATATTAAACTTTAAATTAGTTTATTTGGCTCCTTCAAATCTAGCCTTAAATTTTCAATGATATGTATAAAGAACTAATCTGGCTTTATAGTATAAAGAACTAATCTGGCTATATACTAGAGACCATCCCATCTAAGATGAGCATACTTCAGAAGTCTGATGATTATACGATGACAGTACAGCACAGCATACATAGGTGTGTATTCCATCATATTCAATCTCTCTCTACTCCTCTGGCTAACAAGAAGTGGTGCAGCAAAATTCTGAACTTGTATCTCCATAGCTAGAACAAACAGAAGTGACCCATATATCTGGGGGACATGTTAATGGGGCCCTCAGTTAGTGACCAGATATATGAATTCTTTGTTCATAGCAATTTAATTTTTTCTTTATTCCAGCTTCCATTTGCCCTACTGTGTTAATTTCCTTTGTCCTGAGTCAACATGGCCTCTATTGATGTCACTTGAACTTCTTTCCTGAGCTATGCCTACACATCTGTATTATTTTGTTGTTTCACTCATTCCTCCTAGTTTTAGTATTTTTTCCAGAGTTCTTGTTCTACTAAAACTATTATCTTTCATTAAATTTTAAGAATTCATAGTAACATGTCCGATGGATGTGAATAGCAGGAAAGCAATATTTGAAAAGATGATTTTTAGATAACTTTCCAAAACTACAGAGAGACAATAGTCCTCAGATTAATGCACAAGTTCCAAAAGTAAAAATAAAATGAAACTGATTTATTTTTAGATTCACTGAGGTGATCTCAAAGAAATTAAAGGTAAGGATAAATTCTTAAAATATAATCAGAAAAAAAATACTTCATGCAAAATAATACTGTTTAGGAAGGAGACCTTTCATTGGAAAAAATGGATACCAGAAAACTATGGATTACTAATTCAAAATTTTAAAGTAAATTATTCAATTTAGAAGTTTATTCTGAGATACTCTATCACTAAAGAATGAAAACACAATCAAGAAATTAACAGATGTAGTCATATGTCTCTTAATGACAAGCATATGTTATGAGAATGAACTTTTAGGCAATTTTGTTATCACAAAAACATAATAGAGTATATGAATACAAATGAAGATGGTGAGAACATCACTAGGCATCACAAACCACTGTTGTATATGTGGTTTGTCTTTGACTAAAATGTTGTTATGTAGTGCACAACAGTATTTAGATAGGTAAACCCATAAGTCCTATCTAAAACAAGCAAAACCAAAACCTGTCAAAAACATATTTCATTAAGAAAAAAAATGAAAAAAAAATATATGTTTGGGACTGCAATAAATAATAGAATGGTGAGTGCAAAAGTTAACGAAATCTGTTTAATTAACTACTTCCCCTTTTAAAAAAGCTAATTTACGTTGTAAAGGTAAAAAACATGAACAGTTTTAAAAGATACAAAATACTTATCAAAATCCAAGATTTGAGGGAAAACAAACTTTTCCTCAAACAATAAAAGTGTGTTTTTAGCATGATCAAAATAGAGATTAAAAGTTCTGAATAGGGGCTGGGGATGTGGCTCAAGTGGTAGCGCGTTCGCCTGGCATGCGTGCGGCCCGGGTTCGATCCTCAGCACCACATACCAACAAAGATGTTGTGTCCGCTGAGAACTAAAAAAAAATAAATATTAAAAAAAATTCTCTCTCTCTCTCTCCTCTCTCACTCTCTCTTTAAAAAAAAAAGTTCTGAATAATGCTTGTTTTTAAAAAGTGTTTGGAATAGTAAGAATGAAAGTAAAACACTAAAAGATTAAACATATATTTTAGAGTGTCAAATCAAATATAATAAAAAAAGGTGTACTTGTCAATCCATGAGAAAACATGGAAGGAAAAGAAATAGGACAAATAATATGAAAGTTAAGCAGAAAACACAAAATAATATGTAGTACTTTTAAATATATAATAAACTATAATATGAATTAACAGATTGAATTCAACTTTCAAGTCTAAAATCTAGTTATATGCCATTCATAAATCATACACATAAACAAAATCCCAAAACATGGTTAAAAATGAAATAATGTAATTACAAATACAAGAAAATTTAAATTAATAATTAAATTAATATAATATGTAATGGAATTTAAGTGCACTTCCACAAATAACAAAAAATAAAGGAGGTTAATACATAGTTACAAAGGAAAAATAAATCAAACACATAATATTCAGAAGTTTATGTGCATTTAATAATATGGCTTAAAAATAAATAAAATGAACACAAGTTAAATGATAGTAAGGAATTCTCAAATTCATAACGATAATAAGAAATCTTAATGCAGATCTATCAGAAACCAATTGATCAAACCATCAAAAATTTATTAATGTCATAAGTACTTTATATATATTTTGAACTGTAATACTAAAACTTTAAGTTGGTGGTTGTAATATAAATCTGTTCCAATAAATAGATAATATATTTTTTTTTGCCAGAGCATTTATTAAAATTTATCAGGAACTAGTTTACAAAGGAAGCTTCAGATAATTTAAATAATTGATATTAAGCATATAATATTCCCCATTAATGCAATTAAATTAAAAATTAACAATGAAATGTTGAAATTTTCAACATGTTAAGAGAACTTGTAATAAACTCCTGATTAACTAATGACTCAACAAGAAAATCAATGAAAATAACAAAATATTTATCACTGGGAAACTGAAAGTAATCATTAAGTGCATCCAGTCTGCTAGCATACAGTTAAAATAGCACTTTAAGGTCAATTTTTCAGTCTCTAATGCTTTTTTTAAAAAATATGGGAACAAATGAAAAGTAAGTGGTACCCACATTTAATTTGAGAAGCAAGTTGAATTATAACAAATTAAACTTAACAAAACTAATGTGGGATGGAATAATAAAGATAAAAGCATCATTTAGTGAAGATAAAGAGAAATACAGCAGTTAAAATTTCAGGAAATTAAAAATTGTACAAAAAGGATACAAAAAGTGGAAAAATAAATGATTCCGTGCTTCAGAAACAATTAATTAGGAGAGTCTCCAAGTACCTTAATGAACAGTCTTCTCCACAGCAAATCCATCCTCAAATGACTATTTCCAGTAATGGTTGTAGTGAAATTAGAGAATATTTATTTCTCATTGGAGTTTTGTGTTTCAGCAGAGGCAGAAGTGACATATTTCATTAAACAAATGGGCTCTGCAGCTAGAACCGCTAGGTTGGCTTCCTCCATCCTGCTAGGAGTAGTCCTGGGATGCAGGAAGGCCTACTCTTTGAGCCTCACCTGCTCAAGTAGAGAAAATGGCAATACCAGATAATCCACATAGACCACATAGAATAGTTTTTAGAAATGAAATAAACAACCGGTAAATAATACAATTTCTTATTACCATTGCTATTTTTATTGGAATAGAAAACAGAAATATATGGTTAGGTTACAGGAACAAAAATCATGTATATTTCCCCCACAGCAACACAGAAAAATCTCCCTGACTTTATGGTTGTTGGTCAGAAAGGAATTGACAACCTCAGTAAGAATGGTTGGTAATTATTCATAAGAATGTACTGAAAATAAAGATTTACTGCTTAGCTAAGGGGGAGTGGTGGAGAGAAGTAGAAGCAAGCAAGAGAGGACAGGGAGGAAGGTGGATTTACATTATGCATGTGTGCATGGCATATATGTATTCTCTTGGAAAATATAGTATTTAAAATTTTAAAAAAAGATACTGTTCACAGAGACTAAGTGGGGAGAGAAATTGCAGAACTCTGCACAATGCTTGGCACATAGGAGGGAAATTAAATAAGGTATTTTAGCTGAATTGATGTAAGAAGAAACGTTTAAGTTAATTTTTGGTATAAAACATGGAATGTATAGGGGAAATAATAGAAAAGCAAAACAATAAAAGTGAACATAATTATCAGAAAACAGTAACTCAGATATGACTGTATAAATTAAAATTATTTGTTTTCAGAAAAGGTTACTAAAATGGGAGAAAAGACTATTTTTAATATTTTTTAAAAATTTATCTAATATTTTCCTATGTCACTTTTCCTTTCTACACTTCTTTTTATGTACATAAATAGGGTTCTTTTTTTTTTAAGCAGCAGAGAAAAACACTACCTTATAGTTCATCAGAATGTTCACTTCAACCTTTGTAAGATTTGTTGTTTTTAATTAGTTGAAAATATTGAGAGGCTCCTAATATGACATAAGTGGGAGATATCTGTGTGTATAAGGGCAAGATTTGTCTCCAAGACTTTTCCACGTATTGCTATATTTTAAAAATGTCATATGTTCTATATATGGTGACTGGATTTTAATTAATTTATTTTTATTTTTTTAAATTTAAGAGTAGTGATAGAATTAGTTAAAGGAGCAGATCTTGGTTGGGTTTGCAGGTGTTGGCAAGTGTTAGGCATGAACATGGTCATCTTTGTTAATGAAGAGTTCCCTCTACCACCTGTCAGGTATCCCTGTTTTGAGGTAAGAGGCAGGAATTAGGACCATTATATAATAATATGATTCTGTAACAAGTGTCAGCGAACACTGAACTGGAGAGAGAAAGACAGTGAGATTCTTGTGATCTGAGTTTTCAGCTTTGCTACTATCAAAAATGTAATCACAAAACATTATTTTTAAAGAGGACAGGTTAAATATCCCTTTTGATGTATAAAGATGATTAAGAAACCCTGTTGTCAGACATTTTCAAACTTTAATTGTTATCAGAGCACTCTTGGGTATGTTAAAATTCAGATACTTAGTCTTGGACACAAACCTGGAGGTTGAGCCTGGGGATCTGTATTTTAATGTACAGATCATTCTAGAAAAAAAAATCAGTGTTGTATCAGTTTGCTAGGGCTTCCATAAACACTACAGTCTGGGTGACTTACACTATAGAAATTTATGTACTCACAGTTCTGGAAGCTGGAATTCCAAGGTCAAGTATGTGCAGGTTCACTTTTTTTCTGGGGACTGTCTCATTGCTGCCTCACTGTATTCTTACATGGTCTTTCTTTTGTGCACCTGCATCCCTGACATCTTTGTTTCCAAATTTCCTCTTATAGGAGTACCAGTTAGATTGTCCTTACTCTGAGTACCTCATTTTAACTTAATCACCCTTTTATAAGGTCCTATCTCCAGATTCAGTTACATTTTGAAATACTGGGGTTAAGGATTTAAGATATGAGTGCTGTCAGGTGGGCATGCAATTCAGTCCATGACAGGCAGTGCAGGTAAAATGCTCTAGGAAGTCATGTTTTCATCTTTTGCTGACATTCGGCTTTGATATATCACACAACCAAAGCCATATATTGGGAATTTGTCTCTCCTGTATTGTTTTCTGAAAACTAGCTATTCATTAATTAACTCCCCCTATATCCTTACAAAACAAATTAAACTTAAGTTGTCCCACTAGTGCTTAAAACATAAATTTCAAGGCTTAGATCTGAGATAAGGTACCGCTTTCCGGGCCTGACTACCTCTTGAAAGCTTCCGGGGAGGAACCTGGACACTCCATAATCATTAAACTAAAATCCCGTGAGAGACTCTGCCAAGCCCACCAAGAGGTAGGAGTCACGATTGAGGCTATTAATGTGGGTGATGCCTTTGCATCGTTTCTTGCACAGATACATTAGGAGGGGAGGATTTAAAGCTGGGAAGTGGACCAAAATGTTTTTGGAGAGAATTGTATTTCTAGAGAGTTTTTATATAAAGGGAACTTGGAAAGAAAGTACTGTATCACTCACATTTTCATTGTGACAGTCCAGTTAGGATTGTGAAAACCATGTTTATGGATTCAGAAACAACATCCACATGATAAATGAAATGTCCTATATTAAAATACATAAGAGTGGGTGTTGTAAGTGCATAATAGAAAACAATTTTCCTATATGATCAACACAAGGGAGAGCAGGCTCTGTCCATGTAGTGTTAGAAGAGCCCTCCAGAATGAGTTCTGCCACCAGCAGAGACCCAGAAAGAGTCCACACACCCCAAGGGAATCTCCTAAATAGAGAGCGTGGAGTATATCACAGGGAAGATATTTCTTGTGGAAAAAAGGGCAACTGAAGTTTGAAATTTCTGAAATTCTTATAGTTTACTGTAAATTGTGATTTATTCTGTAATAGTTATTGTAGAGATAAATTCAGGATTGAAAATAATCTGCTCGACTAAAAGATAAAGGCACCTATGAGATATGTATTAATACACTATTCATTGAAGCACTTCCTTTGATATTGTATCAAGCTTCTACACTTCACTTGAGTGTCAAATGCTTCTGTGAGCACCATATTAGCAAAATGAAGAATGAAGTCACCTCTAAATAATTCAGGGGAACAATGCCTCCTTTCTTATGGCTAAAGAATTTAAGCAGAATTTTTGTTTCTTCCTTCACACACTGTGAACATAGATGTATTTTTTTTCAAATTATGAATAAAGTGTATTCTTTGTATCAAAACCCAATTTTATTGAGCTTCACAAACAGGGCTTTTTGTTAGCATTTCTGTGTAGAATTGTCAGTACTCTATCATAGATGTGTTTTTCTTTCTTTCTCTACAAATTGGTTATAAAACTATTATTAGTATTGTATTGTGTGTGTAGAGTCAAGCTTGCACCTAATTCATCATCTCCATCAGAGGGCATTACTTAAAGGGGAAGGTCAAATTTACATGTGGTATACATACAAGCCCTTAAGTGTCAGAAATTTTTCATGTGCATTTTGTGACATAGTTGATAATTGGCAATGGAGAGCAATTTAAATCAGACATGAATGTACTGAACTATTTGATTTTACATGAATTGAAATGACCTTAATAGAATCTATGGATTCTAATAAGGCCTGTCCCTCTTCTAGGTTTTCCCTTTTTCTGCAGTGGCCACTTGCATTGTATGATTTTCTCCCTTATTGTCTTCTCATTTTTACCTTCTGATTATGTGCTTTTTATTTAAAAGAAATTATTTAAATATTCCAAAGATACAGGCTCAGTGCCTGGAATAATGCAGATGAGCAATCATGATGGTTTCCCTTCGCTAGCTTCGCTAGCTAAAGCAATAATATAAACATATTTTATCCAGCTCCAAAACTATTATAGCATTTTTGAGTTGTATATACAGTGATAGATCTGATTGACAAGCTAGGAATACTTTTGGACAAGAATAAAATATACATTTCCTCCTAAGAAACCTAACAATTGACTGGTTGGGTCTCTGTTTGGTATTAACTTTTAATTTTCCTCTCTCTCTCTTCATTCTTCAGCTAGAGGAATTCATCAGCCTTATTGTTACCAAATCTGGCTACTCCAATGGTACTTTCCATTTTACTTGTTCTTTGACATCTTTCTGTTCTTTGATGCCTCCCCCCGCAAATTGCAATGAATCCTCTCCATGTCTGCTTCCTTTACAACCTTTTATTTCAAGAAAAAGTATTGCAAAACTTTGCATGATACAAAGTTTGCAATAAACAAATAAAACAAACAAAAAGAAAAACTATTGCGATTAGGTCTGTTGTGGAACATGGAAATCTGAGAGACATATTCAGCATTTTCTCCTCTTATATGTCCCTATTATACAAAAAGTCTTTGTTTTTCTATCCAAAATAATTCCTGAGTTGATCCCCTTATTTGCATTTTCCATGGATGTCATGAATGTGGATCAAACCACAGTCATAAATCGCGTGAACTAAAACTGTGACTTCCTTAGGGTGGAATCCACTTCTATAGGCCTCACTTTTAATCAGTTTTTCACACTGTGACAGGAATAATCTAATATGAGGAGATGATGTCACTTCCCTACTTGAAGCTTTTCAAGAACTCTCTTAAGTCCTCAGAGTAATCCACTTGAACATCCATGCCTAACATCCCTGCTCAAACTGAGTCCTGATAGTTACTTCAAACTCATCCAGTACTACTTCTGCCTTTGCTCACTAAGCTCCAGTTAAAATTAGGCCACTAATTGAATCCAGTGCTCTTCCACCCCAGAGTCTTCTTATATGATGCTTCCTTACCCTTAACTTTTATTCATTTCTCTGGTCTCAGTTTTATTTTTTCCTCAGAAAAGCCTTCCCAACACTCCAATCTATATTAGTCCCTTTTCTATTTTTTTTTTTTGCATTTCTAGGGCTAGTCACTACTTTAAAAATTAATATATTAATGGATGCACTTTCTTTTCTTAATCTAATCATATATAGAGGCTATACACTATGTATATTAAAAAGTGAAAACCACAGACTTCCAGTTTCTGCTCCAACATGTAATGAGCTTAGATGTCATCACTCCTGTCCTTACAAGGAAAAAAAAAACTGGGGTAAAAAAAAGCAAAGAAATCTAGAAAGAACTAAATTTGCAGGGGGAAATTCCCACCTTAAAATCAGGAGACATAGGTGAGTACCATCAGTCTGCAGAAATCTGAAGGTGAAGAGACCTGAGTATGACTGTTAGGAATAGTTAAATGGCTATTTGATGAATTTCTGGAAGATAAGTATGGACTGAAATGAGAGTGAGAGACACCTTGGGGAAGCTCCCACAATTTCACTAGTTTTTCCTTTCAAAACCCAGGTAGCTTCTGAGAGTGAAGATGTGAGAAATGTCGCCTCATAGCTATGGTAGCAATAGTATTGTCCTCATTGTGAAATTCAACCTGATCATTCTCCCTCACAGAGGCCTGATCTTAAAGAATAAAGACTTTACCAGATCATTATCAAAGACAGGAAAAGGATATTTATCAAACTTATTTCAATTCTTGTCTTTATTTCTTGACTAGAGGGGCAAACAGTTAATGAGTGTCAGGACTTCAAAGAAATAGATTGAGAATGATGCAGCCAGGCAGAAGGAGCTTTAGCATTGGAGAAACATTTGTGAAGGTCACAATGCAAAGACACAGACCCATTGAAGACAGGGATTAATCAGAATGTTATGGAATATTCCCCATCTCTATATACCTTATCATCATACTAAAATATCTAATGCAATAACACCAAACTACAACTAAAAAACCCTATAAGTCAGACCTATTTAGGGAAGACCAAAGTCATTAGACAAAAAAAAATTGTAAAAGATACAATAAAAACTTAAAACTTAGGGAATCTGTATTTACAGCAAATATTATGCACATCATAGAAGAATTTTAAAATAACTACAACTGCCATGTTAAGAGATCTAATGGAAAAACTAGAGTGCATTTAAGAACAGATGATGAATGAGAAACTGTAAAAATCAGAATAAAACAAGTTAGAAACAAAAACACTGCAACAGAATTTAAATATGCCTTTGATGGATTCATCTGAGACTGGATATACTTGAACAAAGAACCAGCCTGCTTAAGGGTAGGTCAATAGAAACTTCTTAGAGTAAAATACAGAGAAAATGAAAAGAATGAAAAAGTACAAAACCTTTAAGAATTGTGAGTATGATATACATGTAATTGGAATACAGGAAGGAGAAGAAAAATGAAGCAGAACACATATTTGAAGGATATGGCCAAGAATTTTGCAAAATTAATTTAGACACCAAAGTATAGATTGGTAGTGAAAGAATACCAAACAGTGTAAATACCCCCAAAGCACATCTAAACATGTTGTATTTGAATAATAGAAAACCAAATACAAAGAGAAAACCTTGACAGAAACCAGAATTGAGAAAAAAAATCTTACCTGTAAAGGGACAAGCATAATAATTAAGTCAACTTCTCAGCAGAAACCAGTTAATTAAACAGGCTGGTAGGGGCTCTGCAGTAGAGTGCTTGCAAAGCCTTGGGTTGAAACCATAGCCTGCAAAACAAAAATCAAAATAAAACAAGACAAAAATCAGTCAAATAAGAAGAAAGTAAATCAAAATAAAGTCTCAAAGCTATTATCTTTGAATTTTACAGTCAGCAAAATTAATCTTCAAAATTAAAGATTTACTTTGATTAATGGAAATTGAAAAAATTTATCACCAGCAGAACTGTCAAACAAAAATTTAGGAATTATTCAAGCAGAAAGAAAAATGTTCATTTTCCACAGCTCACAAAGAGAAACGTGTTGAAGAAATAAGTGAATGTAGGTAAAACAATTCTTTTTCTTTTTCTTCATTGAGATAAAAGGTAATTATTTAAAGTAAAATTATCAATAATATACTGGGTGGTTATAGCATATATTTTAGTGAAATGAATGACAGCATAGTCATAATGAATGAGAGGAAAGTATTAGAAATGATTATATCTATATTACACAGGAACTGGTATAATAATATTTGAAGAATGACTTAAATTAGTTAAAAATATATATTAAAAACTTTGAGTAATTAAATGAATTTAGAAAAAATATAGTTGATATACTAAGAGTTAAAGGAGACATTTAAATGTTGAATGTTAAGAGTTAAAATGGTCAATTAAAACCAAAGAAGGCAGACAATGGCAGGAAAAGAAGAAAAAAAGAATAAACACAACAAAGAGAATATTTTTAAAAATGTAAATATTTTTAAAAACTGTACAGTAATCACTTTAAATGTGAATAGTCCATATAAACGAATTAAAAGACCAATATTGTCAGAGTGAATGAAAAAACAAACCCAACTACAAGTTGTTTATAAAGAAAGCTACTTTAAATACAAAGACCCTGAAATGTATAAAAAATGATAGAGAAAATAAAAATTAAGCTGAAATAGCTGTATTTATTATAAACAGACAATCCTCAAAAATGAGAAAATTATTATGAATAAAAGGGGTAAGTACAATGATAATAAGGTTAATTCTCCAAGAAGGACTAATAGATACCATGTATATGTACCTAACAACAAAGCATCATAATACATAAGGCAAAAACTGATAGAACTGAAGGAAAAAATTGACAAATCCACTATTGCTGTTGGAGACATTAAATGCCTTGGGTCGTTAATCAATCCAGAAGCAGTAAATTAGGAAAGATATTGTTGACCTGAAAGGCATCATCAATCGATTTTATCTAATTGACTTTTATAGAATAGTACATTCGATAACAAAAGAATACACATTCTTATGATGCTCACTTGAAATATTAAGCAAGATAGACCACATTTGAGGCCATGGAATATATCTATTTTAACAACTTTAACAGAATAGTAATGATACAAAGAATTTTTTCAAACCACAATGAAATTCAACAAGAAATTATTGATAAATTTACAGCAGAAAAAAATTTCAAATATTAGTAAACAACATTTTCCCCCCAAAAGTGTTATTAAATCCACTTTAATTACTCAGTGGTAAAGGGATACTTTACCACTGAGCTACATACTTAGCCCTATTCATTTTTAAGATGGAGTTTTGCTAAGTTGTGTAGGCTGCCTGTAAACTTGAGAAATTCCTGCCTTAGCCTCCCAGGCCTATGGGGTTATACATGTGCACCACTGCACTTGTGTAAACAACATATTTCTAAATAACACTTGGAGTATATCTATCTAGCATCTGGATCTTTCAGAATACAGATCACAATTAAATGAATCTAGGTTTTTAGGAAGAGGTTAATTTCTAAGACTAGGGCAGGATACCTGCAATTTCAGCCTGGAGGAACATATATTGAAAGAAAGTAAGGAATAGCAGGAAGAAAGAAAGAAAGAGAGAGAGAGAGGGCAGAGGGAGAGAGGGAGGAAGGGAAAAAATCCCTGAATACCAAAGCTAAAACAAAACAAAATTAAAAGCCCATACAATCCTGAATATATGTCAAACGGGTACAGGGTACAGGACTTAACTGAAAGAGTTCCCAAAGGCCACAGTTGGAGGACAATAGCCAAATCTCTTATGCATAATAATTTCAAATAATTTATGTATTAAATTATTACCCTCAAGGAAATGGAGCATAACTCCTCCCTCATTACATGTGAGCTGTACATAGTGACTTCATTAAAAAAAAAAAAAGAAACAGAGTATGGAAAGGCTAAAAGAAGAATAATTTAATAATTTACAGTAGAGAAATCTGACAAACAATACCTCAGTCAGATAATCAAGATCAATATCAATAGCAATAAATCCTGTTGATAATATGTGTTCTTCATTTGGTAGCACGAAAATGGCACTTAACCTCCATGATATTTTCCCCTCAAACACAAAACTCCAGTCTAGTCATCAGGAAAATATCAGACAAATCCTAATCCAGGTGTACTCTACAAAATAATCTACCAGTGTTCTTCCAAGCTCTTTTGTTCATCATAAACAAAGAATGTGAGAAACTCATAACTGATTGGAGCCAGAAGGACATAACAACTAAATGTAACATGGTTTCTGAGATTGATTCTTGGAGCACAAAAGGGACATTAGGTAAAATACAGGAAAAAATGAATAAATTTTAGACTTTGGTTGAGATGTCAATATTGGCCAATTGATTGTAACAAATGTATCATGATAATGTTATTATGTTAATAGTAGAGAAAACTAGCTATGGGTTGTGTGGGCATATTTTGTATTGTCTTTGTAATTTTTTTAATAAATCTTAAATGGTTATAAAAGAAAATATTTATATAAGAGAAAAGAATACCAGAGATCTGCAATCAATATTTGTTGGGTTAATAGTGGCTGGGCTGACAAGTATTCTGAGATCCAGTTTAAGATTAGGAAAGTGTACAGATTAAGATGATTTATCAATATTTTTGTTAGAATATGAAGTACATGGGAGGAAGGATAAAGTTCAGAATGCCATGAATTTACCATATCTAATAATCAAATTTCCTACCTTCCTACAGGGAGTAATTAAGGCTCGCAGGAGTTGTTAAGTATAGAAAATATGAAAGCTAAGAGAATGCCGAATATTGGCCAGATATGTTGTGAATTTAGATTTTGATCATGTGAAACTTCTACTCTAACACATACTGGCTGAGTGATCTTGTTTGTCATTATAATATGTTGGTGACTTATTAATTCTGAAAATTTCTCTAGACCTTATTATAGATGGACTCATTGTATATATGCTCATGGACACATACAACACTAAAAGGAAATTTATATAGCTAGTACTATTAGTTTTCCTATTTCACAAAGAAGTCAAATAATATGCAATATAGATCACCCTCTGGATAATTGTCACTGCCAGAATTCAAATGTTAGTAGTCAGGGACCAGTGTCTATGTCTACATCAGAATATAGTATTGAGGGGCATATGTGAAATACAACTTTTGGAGGTATTGAGAACCTGAAATGATATAGATAATATAAGTATTTGGTGAAATGGCAGTTAATAAGTATTAATTTTGGTCTTACTCTCTTCCTAAACTAAGAAAGAACAGCATTGTCACTAGTGTCTGGCTGACTGGCTTATGCTAAAGCCCTTTCACTTAAGAACATATATGATAAAAAAGAAACTATACCCTTCTACTTAGAACACTTAAAATCACCACATAACAAATTTTAAAAATATAGTATAAACCAATTTAACATTGACATTGTACTCCTTTGTCCTGAAATATCAAGTTTAACTAGAGGTCTTAGATGAATACATTTTGTTATATGTAGTCTTAGTTTATTTTTAAAGATTTATATTTTGAATCAGACATTAAAAACTACCTTGGTGTTTGGGCTTCAGACATAGTGCTATTTATAGGACGATATTTTCTGATGATATTTATAAGAATAATTATAAAAATATTTGATGCTTATTTAATATTGATCATATGGCAGATACTGGGTTAAACTTTGCATATGTTATGATGACCTTATTATCCCTCCCCACGTTTTTTTAATGTAAGAGAATTAAGATAAAATAACTAAAGAACATGTCCAAATTCATATGCTAAAATGGTACACAAAAAGAATATAAACCAATGCCTGCTTAATCATGGGCCATGTTCTTAGCCACCATTCTAGAGCAAAGTGAAATTTTCTCAGTCTGTAGTCATATTACAAACTACTTATGCAAATTTGATTATTAAAAACATGATAAAGTTACCATTTTTAACATGAAATGCAATTTCCTAATATGAGTCTTACAGAGTCTCTGAAATTATTTTAGATAAAGCCTATTTTTCTTTTTATTTGGGATTCTTTGCTCTGGCTATTGTTAAAAATAGCTTCAATAGTGATTGTTTGAATTTGATCTTTATATTTGTTAATATTAAATTATTTACACAAAATATCTTCAGTTTGCAAAATGTATGTATGCCAACATTTTTTGTATTGTCATAGAAAATAGACAAAGGTATTTAATCAGTCTCTTTTTTATGAAGATTTTAGCCTTTCAGCAAATTCAAGAGCACTATTTTCTTCATTTACAATAGTTTATTTATCAATATATTATGAAACAGAAGCCTTTTTTCATTGTCTCCAGTTGCAGTATTATTGAATACTCATGTTTACTTACTGAAGGATTTTACTTAGAATAGAAATACAAAACATTATGCCGGCTTTGTTAGATTTGCCACTTCTCTGATATATGAGAAGTACTTGAGTTGAGGACAGCATTTCAATGGTACTGAAAAACCTCCGAGGCTCTTCAAGCAAATAAAGACCTTTTGTTTGTCATTCTCATCTGTATTAGACTAGCAAATTGAAGCAAAACTCTTTGACAATGTTAAATTTTCAGATTTTTTTCCCCCCAAAGACTACTGTTGCTTTCCTAGTTAGGAAAATTTGCATTTGTGGGTCAGACACATATATCTGATATTCAAAAGCATATATTTGCATTTATGCATACACAAATAGAAGGATATAAACCTTTAATTTATATTTTACATAATGTGTATGTGTCTTTATATTATTGTGAGAACTAAAATGTTCATAAATGGTGCTGAGGAGGAAAGTAAAAACATTATACTGCAGCTACCAAAACAATTAGCCATACAAGTATCCACTAAAATTGAAATCCTGTTTCAGAAAGTTCTTTGACCCTTGAGTGAGAAATGTTTAATTTTTTTATGTTTTATAAATTCTTATTTGATTTTAAATTTTTTCTTCACATATAAAAACCTATTGTGCCCCTACAGTTAAAAATGCCATAATAATAGACCAGGCTTATCACTTTTCTCCTTCTACTTTCCATTATTGCTAGCAGCACGACAAGTCTCCTGTCACCCAGGGTTACAACCTTGAGTCCATCTTTGATTATCTCTCTTTCTACCTTGTGTCTAGGACCTTTCTATGTCCTGCCATTTCTTTCTTTTATAATGTTTGAAAAGCCAGTTTCTTCTTTTTTGGTTCCTACCACCAAGACCTCAATCTACTTTCTTTTATTTTCTTTTATTTCTGCTTCAACTATTGCAATCTTCCACATTCTTGCCTCCATATCTTTCTTCTTCCATCTCAACTACTAGGTTGCTATAAAGTCCACATTTCTAGTAGCCTGTCTAAACCAGAGGGGGGAAAATGGCTTAACTTCAAAACGAACTACAGAAAATCAGAAGCCACTATTTGTTGAGGATGCAATGATCAATATCTCAAAAGTCATTCCATGGAAGTTCAGCCTCCTGAGTTATTTTACACGCATGCACATAAATTCTATACTCAAAAAATCTTGGGAAATGTTGCATACAGTAATATAATATACTTTCTTAAAGAGTTAAATGTGCACTACCTTATTTAAGTTCTGAACCATCCTGTAGGATCATGGATTTTGTTTCACATGTTTAAATTTTTTGTTGGTTCTTTTTAGTTATACAGTAGAATCCATTCTGATATGATTATACAAGCATGTACTATATCTTATTCTAATTTAGACCCTAGTACCTCTACTTCCCTTACCTTTCCCCACTACCCACTCCCTTTCCTCTATTGATCTTTCTGCATTTTACCCATAGTTTTTTTTTAATTAATTTCATGTAGATGGACAGGATGGTGAGATTCGCTATGGTGTATTTATATATGTACATAGGAAAGTTGTGTCAGATTCATTCCACTGTCTTTCCTTTTTAAGACAATGTTTCTCAAATTTACTTGACCATGGGACATTTTTTTTTTAGTATAATATGACACATTTTTTTAGTATAATATGAAGAAAACATTTGAGGAAAGTCATTGTACACTATCCTCTCTATGTACATTTTAGAAATTTCTGTTGAAAAAGAAAGCAAAGTCTGAAATGGTCTTAAAGTGGAAAAAAAAAGTGAGTTTCCAGCAAACAGCAGCCACCAGACTGAAAACCAAAGGAAAGCCTCACCTAGGGTGAACAGCATTATTGTGGTTTATTTCTCTCATAGGAGAATTGACACAGATGGTTTACTCCAGGAGCAGATAACTTGGGAGATTCTCTTTGCTGTCTCCACAGAAACCTCCTTCAATTACATTAAATAAAAAAAGAATATTTCCCATCTTTAAGCTTCACTCTCTAACTTCCTGCCTGCTGTCTTTATGAATGAATGACAACAATAAACAACAAATAAAGCTTTATATACCAAAGGCTTACTGTCTTATTATCTTGTAATGTAAATTCAGGTTAGTCAGGGATGGTGTCTTTTATGCTTTCAACACCTCACTGTTTGCCATTTAAGCTTAAAGAATTTGCCATTGATCAATCAGTGTGTCGCAAACTCTTTATGGAGCTTATTGTGTTGGAAGCGTAGCTCTCAGCCACATTATCTGACAAAAGTGTCTATATAAGCAGTCATCCTGAAGTGCTGATTCTGATATTTGATTTGGGATTAAACAGGCTGTTGCCAGCCATCTGCTTTCCTATGCATGTGTCCTTGAGAGGTTAGAATTCTACAGATATTGCCCCATAACTTTAAATGGTATTTGAAAGATCAGAATTAGCTTACACATATGCCACTGAAATTGCTGGCCTAATCCTAGAGGACTGTCCAGACTTTGACACCAGAGCCCAATTCAGGAAAAAAAAAAAAAAAAAAAAAAGAAGTTTACTTTTTCACATTGTTGCTGATTCAGAATCTTGCTGCATTTGGCAGAGTGCTGTGAGGCCCAAGAGTACTTGCCTGACAAAGTTTTACAACAGTTCATGCTCCTGAGTATATGAAAGCGTGCACTGGCTGTTCAAGCCATGTCTCCTGACATCTCCTGAAGAACGCACTACTCTGGCCTATGCCTGATTACTCTGCAGAAACTCCTGAGGTTTCTGCGATCTCAGCAACTTCTGTCACAGGGATCTGGAAATACCCTACTGAAAACGTGCATGGATAGTAAAGTACACGTCTCTGCCTATGCGTTTGAAATAGAAAATGGTTGTGGCTCATTTCCAGGCAACTCAATCAAATAAAAAAACCTACTTCCTTGACTTCATTAATAGTCTGAATATTCCAAATAGAAGAGGATTTTGTATGGGTTTCTAGGCATAAAACAATTTTATTTTATTTCAGATATACGTCTGACTATATGCTGAAGTAAATGATTTTGGAAGTTCCTGGACATGGACCCCATTAATATTGCTTTGGTTTGGAATCTGAACTCCATTCATTATTCGACTCCACTGGATGTAAAAAGTGACCAGAAGGCAAAGGTGAAGGCAAAAGACAATTTGGATCATAAGTTAACTTTCTATAAAAACTATTTCTCTATTCACATCATACTGATTTTCCTCCTCTACCGGAAGGAACTGAGATAAGTGAATAGAGAATATAGACTAATGAAGATAAATGGATGATAGATAAATCAGTGAAAAAAAAATCACCAATAAATATTGGAGCATAAAATACATGACGGGTAAGGAGCTATGCACTGGAATAAGGAAGTAATCAATCTGAGTATGATCTAAGATCATGGAAAGTTCCCACAAGTAAATCAGGAATTATAGTGTGGTAAATGTTGTGATTAGGAATGTGCAGTGTTTTATGGGAACTCTAAGGAAAGACCCCTACCTCATTCTTGAAAAATTTTCCATAATTTAATTGAGAAACTGTAAAGCAATTATTTTGCATAAAAATCTTTTTTTAGCTTTTAAATATTACATTTAAAATATTGTTATTTTACTTAATAATTATGAGAGGAATCATGTGGCAAAGTCCAGCTGAAATTAATTTTAAGGAAAATTTTGTTTCTGCAGATTTTTAGGTTTCCTGTTTTCCTAAAATAGAAACAATTTAATGACATCCATTTTTCACATTGTATCAGTGGCTAAAAATGTCTAAAAAATCTATTGCCTTATAAAAGAATTATATTCAATTTTAGTTTTTGAGTTCCCATACTTCTTTTTAATTGAGTCTTTTTGTTCAGTGTCATTGTTTAAATGTCTAATTGTACATTTGCACAATTAGACATTAATGAAATCTCTATCATCTGAAGTAGCAGTTGACTGAAAAGAAAATTTAAAAATAGGTTCAATTTATTTGTAATGAATAAGTTTTCAGGTCAGATTTGAAAATATTTTAAAATCTACAGTTCTTGCTTCTAGATTAGCTGAACAAAATGGTCCATTTTATGTATGTACTTTATTTTGAAAATTGTCATACAAAATGTTTTATTTTTTATGTACTTATAAAATATTAGTCATTTATAAAGTAAAAAAAACACATTTCCATGAACATCTCATTCAGATCTTAAAGTTGTACTTGGTTGACTTGAGGTTTTCTCTCAAAGAGAATCAATAAAAACGTTGTAGGTGTAGTCTAAAACCTAACTTCAATTTCAGATCTTTACACATTTCCAGATTCATAGTCTTCTTAAGTTAGTGTGTATTCAATCCCACACATATATATTTGTGTATTTATACATATGTATATGTATACATCTGATTTACATATGTATATGTATATAAGTGTGTGTGTGTGTGTGTGTGTGTGTGTGTGTGTGTGTACACACACATTATGTTCTAACCACATCAAGAATTATTTTGGTTGTTTTAAAAATGTACATAAATAGTACCATATGGCTACAATGCTCTGGGAATTTATTTTTCTTTTATTGGTAGGATTATTTTTTGAGATTTATCCAGGATGATGAAGACTTATCCACGCTGATGCACTGATACATTTTGGTATAGTTTTCAAAATTGCAGCAACTGTATTCTGTTTATTTAGCCAATTCCATATTGATGAGCAATTGTTTCATTTCAGATTTCATGCTCTTGTGAATGAAATAGAGAAAATCTATTGCCATTTTCCATTATGAGTTTTCCAGAACTTCTCTTGGATGGGTAGCAGGAGAGGTAAAATTATTTTCTTAGAGCCCACACACCTACAAATTTCTTTGGTATTTCCACAATGATGGCAAAAGTCATTCTATCTGTTTTCACTTCACCAACAATGTGTACTTCTTATTTCTCCACAGTCTCACTAGTAATGGGTATTAACAGATTTTAAAAGAATAAATTTACCCTGACAATTAAGCAATGATATTTCGTTTAAATTTTGCTTGAATTTTCCTAATCACTACTGAGACTCCTCAAGTTTTGTTTGTTGGCCATTTGAATTACAATTTGAATATATTATATTTTTGTGTGTTTTTCTCATTTTCTAACTAGGATATTTGTTTCTTTTTGATCTTTAGTGCTTCTATATATCGCTTTTTATATAATGCAACAATGTCTCCTAAGCTTCATCTTGATATTTAATGTGGTTTAACTCATAACTGTTTACTGTGTTCCAGTTGAAAAAAAATCATTAGAAAAACAACCAATTACATGTTGCTTAAGAGACAAAATCAACATGGACACTGTGGTGGAGGCAGATAATCCCACCAGCTCCAGAAATTGAAGCAGGCTGATTTACAGTTTGAGTCCAGCCTCAGCAATTTAGTAAAGCCCTAGGCAACTTAATGAAATCCTGTCTCAAAATAAAATAAATAAATAAATAAGGGCTTGGGATATGGAATGTGGCTCAGTGATAAAGCACCCCTGAATTTCCTGGTTGGACAAAAAAAAAAAAAGAAGAAGAAAAAAAATTAAAATCTAAGAATAAAGAAGTGTGAAAAATTTTTAAAAAGTATTGAAATAAAGTGAAAGTATATTTTTGTGGAATATATATATATATATATATACATATATAAATTTATAAATTAAATATATGCTCATATGTAGATATATTCAAACAAGTACAAATATTGTTGATCCAAAAGAAAACCTAGAAAGACTCTCTGTACCTTAATTTAGTCATCATTTATAGTTTCTTCAGTCATAAAAAAAATCCTTGTTTAGCATTTTAAAAAATTCTTTCATTTTGGAAGTGCATTTTTCAAGGCAGGAGTGGTGAAATATCTATTCAAATTTTTTTGGAGGGTTAAAATTTATTGAGAAATATGTCATAAATTTCACCTGTATAAAATGTAATCTTCAATGTTTTTGGTATGTTCAGAAGGGTATGAAGCCATCTACACAATCCATTTAAAATATTGTCCAATATCAAAAAGAAACTCCATCCCTGTCAGCAGTCACCCACCATTTCTCTTGAACTCCCAGCCCCAGGCAACCACTAACCTACTTTTTGTCTTTACAGATTTAGCTGTTCTAGACATTTTGGATAAATAAAATTATAAAATATGACATCTTCTGTTTACTGGTTTCTTGCATTTAGCATAATGTTTTCAAAGTTCATCCATTTTGTAATATATATCATTACTTTTACTGTCAAATAATATTCTATAATATTTATTTGTATTTCATAGATGAATAATGATGTTTAGCATCATTTCATGTTTTCTTTTGGCCATCTGTATATCTTCCTTCAATAAATATCTATTCTAACTAAATGTCCATTTTAAAAATTGGGATTTTTGCACTTTTAGTTTTGAATTATGGGTTCTTTTTCAGCTTAGGTACAAGTCCCTTGTCAAGTATATGATTTTAAAATACATTTTTCATACTGGGAATTGTCTTTTCACTATTAATATCACATGTTGTGGTTTGATATGAATGGTCCCCCAAAGAGTCCTGTTGAAGGCTGTTCCCCAATGCAGCAATGTTCAAGATGGGGCTTTTGAGAAGTAATTGGATCATACCATATCTGAATTCATCACAAGTACACTTGGTAGTATATAGAAATATTATCAATTTTTATATTGATTTTGTATCCCCAAATTTTGCTGAGCTCATTTGTAATTTCTAATAGCTTTCAGCAGATGGCTTAGTATTTTTTATTTATATGGAATCATGTAACATTAAAATAGAGATAATTTTGCTTCTTTTTTTTTCCAATCTGAATGTCTTTATTTCATTTACATGCCTTGTTTCCCTGACTAGAAATGGCAGTTAAATATTGAATAAAAATTGTGAAAGCAGATATCCTTATCTTATTCCTGCTACTGGGAGAAAGAAGTATAAAAATGTTAACCACTATTTATGATGTTAGCTGTGAAGTCTTTAGAGATACAGATGTTCTTTAACATATTTAATAGAGGCAGATCTATCTATCCATTTCTAGTTTATTGAGTACCTTTTTCTCGAATGAATGCTGGATTTTATAAAATGCTTTTCCTTTATTTAATGAAATAATCATGAGGCATTGTAGTCTTTTGTATTGATATGATGAATTTCACTAATTGATTTTCTGATGGTAAACTAACATCACATTGCTGGGATGAATTTCAGATGGTCATCGTGTGTAATTTTTAAAAATGTGTCCCTGGATTTGGTTTACTAAAATTTTCTTAAGGAATTTTGTTTCAATGTTAAAAAGAAACATTGGCCTGTAGCTTCCTATCTTGTCATGTCTTTGTGCAGTTTCAGTTCTATATTTCTCTGTGGTTCTCTTTAATTTTGCTTTTTTTCTCTCTTCTTCAGACTGCATAATTTCTGCTGAACTGTCTAGAAGTTTGTTAATTTTTTCTTTTTCCAGCTCAGATTTTATATGGAGCCCATCTAGATGATTTTTTATTTCTGTGAAATAAAATTCACTTATTTTTTTTTAAGTCTAGAATTTTCATTTGATCTTTTTCTTTTTTAAAAAATATCTTTGTGTCTTTATAGATATTCTTTCTTTGCTAGACAATGTCATTATACTTTTCTTTGTTCTCTAGATAGGTTTCTATGAGTTTTAAACTTATTTGCAATGATTGCCCTTTCTGTTAAATTCAACTTCTAGGCCATCTTATAGAAAGTTTCTTTTGCCTGATGTATTTTTCCAATGTGAATAATACTTTGGACATTGTGTGTGTGTGTGTGTGTGTGTGTGTGTGTGTGCACACTCTCATGTTTCTGAGATTTTTCTTGAGTAAGGGATATTTTAAAATGCTATATTGTAGAACACTGAACTCTTACCCAACCACTGAAGCTATTACTGCTGCTTCTTTATTTATTTAGTGACTTGGCCAGTCTATTTTAGTAATGTCTATTTCTCTTTCTTGTGAAATCACTAATATTACTCCTTAGGTTTGATCACATTCTTCCTGGGTTCACAATCTCATCAGGATTACTTTCTGAGGCCAATCTTTGAGGTTTGTTCAGATGGCTTTTCTTTCTGTATTTTTTTAAAGAGAGAGAGAGAGAGAGAGAGAGAGAGAGAGAGAGAGAGAGAGAGAGAGAGAGAGATATTAAACCCAGCGCCCCGTGCATGTCAGGTGAGCACGTTACTGCTTGAGCCACATCCCCAGCCCAGGATGGCTTTTCTTAGCAGGATCTTTCCAGAGTCTCTGGCAACTTAATTGGCCTATGGTTTAGCTTGCTTTCACAAAGCTACCCTATTCTTAATGTTATAAACAAAATAGTAATTGTTTTTGAGAGCTTTGACTGTTCTCCACACTGTATTTAAAAAAAAAAAAAAAGATTTGTTCTTTTGGGCAGAATTTTGACACTCCCTGATTTTATGACCTGCCTCTTTCCCTGCATAAAACCTCCGAATCACTATTTTGTATCATAGAATGAGAATGGTGACAGGGTTCTCTTCTAAGGAGAATTCTGGGTGTGAACAACCTCCAGTCTCCTTGCTTTGCTTCTCCCAGTGTGAATCTTCACCCTATGAATGAGCTGGGAAAATGGTGATCTGGTCCCCAGCATGTTGTGCCTTCATGGCATGACTAGGTAGAGCCACTACTCTACAAGTATATGTCATATGGAAAAGGACTCTCCTCCTGGCTACAGTCATCTACATTTAGCCTACACAATATATATCTCTCTTGAAGGGTGTATCTTTCCTTTCTCAATATCATACCATTTTTAATTCCTGGAAGATTTTTAGTAAGTCTTGAAAGTGGGTAATGGGAATTCTTTCACTGAGTTCTTTTTTGTAATAGTAATTTTGTCTATTCTAATTTATTTGCTTTTCCATATAATTTTAGATTCAGTTTGTTGATACCTATGAAACATTTGCCGAAATCTTAACTTGAATTTTAAAGTGAAGATCAAGTTGAGTATAAGTAATACTTTAAGAATAAATATTAACTCTTTTAATCCATGAACACAATATATTTCTCCATTTATTTAGATATGCCTTGGTATTATTTTTCTCATATGTGATTTGGATAGATTTATATATCTAAGTGGGATTTTTTGGTGCTATTGTATGTTATTTTTATTTCAAATTCCAAATGTTCATTGTTCATATAGGACTATGTTTAAATTTTGTGTACTTACATGCTGAGATTTTGCTTATTAGTTTTAAGTCTTATTTTTGACAAATTTTCTTAGATTTTGAGAGATCTAGATTATATGAAAATAACATTGGAAGATATAAAGAATTTTTTTGTTTTAAATCACAGTAATCAAAATTGGGGATCCTCTAAGATGTGAGGTACACCTTGGGGCATGCATGTAGACATTTAAATGCACACTGAAGATCTTGATCTGTAACTCATGGAGGATGTCTACTTGGAAATCGTTTATAGACTCATCAATCCAGATTGTTAACTAAAATTCTGGTATGAGAGAGATCATCCATAGTGTGAATAAAATAGGAGACTAGAGAAAAGATTTTTGTGGAGAGTAGTAATTGTTTTATCTCATTTTTGTCTTTTCTATAGTATGTATACAACTGCTTAACATTTGTAGATCAATGGAATTACAGAATGACTTCCAACTGTCTTTCAGCACCTGCTCCTGAGAGCATGAGAAAAGAATTAGCATAGTAGGTCTGAGACTGCTTTCTTTAGAAAGCCCTTGGAACTTAAGATTTGAGAGGGTTCCCACCATTTCCTCATAAGGGGGGCTCAATATACCTAAAGTGTTTGTGAAAACAATGCTGTTTATGCTGAGTCTCTCCTTTCCTCTTGGTAATCTGGAGTTTGGTACTTCTGGTCAGAGAGTGTGTCTACATGATTAACTCCCGACAGACACTCTGAACACTGAGTCTCTAATGAGCTTTCCTGTAAAGAACATTTCATGCATGTTGTTATATCTTGTTGGTGGAGGAACCGAGTGCATCCTGTGTGACTCCTCTGGGACAGGAGTGTAGAATCATTCTCCTGGTTTCCTCTGGTCTTTAATGAGCCTTTTATATTGTCCATTCTGTATCTTGTCCTTTGATGCCATCAACTGTAGCCATGCATATGACTCTATTATTAAAGTTCTGTGAGTATTCTTTAGTGAATTATGGAATACAGTGGGTAGAGAGTTTGGGGATCCCTGACACTGAAGACTTTTTCAACTAATTACCATTCTTTTGTACATGCTATACCTATATTTTTTTCTTTAATGGTTTTAAAATTTCGCCTTACACTTGAATTCTACAGTTTCATTATCAAGGCACTTTTATATGATTTTTCCCTCTTAATCTTACCATTAATGTCATTTTCCAATTGGAAAATTTGTGGCTTTCTTCACTTTGGTTTTTTTTTTTTCCTGCCAATATCTTTGCAGAAATGTTTCTCTATTATATTCTTAGGTGAATTCTGGAGCTTTTTTGATATCTCCATATTTCTTATTTTCTGTTTTAGTGCCTCTGAGCTGTATTTTTTTAAAAAAATATTCAGTGCTTTTTAATTTATTAACTCTTTACTTAATTACATCCCATCTGTTATTTACTCACATCTATTGACTTTTAAAAATATATAAATAGCTACATTTTTATTTTTTAAGACTCTTAACATTTTTTCTATGTCCCTGTTTTTACTATATAATTGTTTATTCTTGGTTCATGGGTGCTAATCTTTCCTTGTCTACCTAAGGATTGTTATGGTTATTTTAACATTCAGATGCATCTATTAGGTCATCTTTTCAGGTGTAAATTCTGTTTGGAAAATATATCATAATAAATATATTCCATTCTTATATGTTTTTAAATAATTTTCTGAGAGTTTATCTTTGAGATGAGATTTTCAATCTAATAGATGAAGGCCTCTCTGAGTTGTGTTTTGCTTATTGATTTTTTTTAAATATTTTTTTTTAGTTGTAGTTGGACATGATACCTTTATTTTATTTATTCATTTATTTTTTATGTGGTGCTGAGGATCGAAACCAGTGCCTCGCATGTGCTAGGCAAGAACTCTACCGCTGAGCCCCAGCCTCAGCCCAATTTTTTAAAAACTATTTGAGATTATTTTGCTTTTAAACAGGTTTGTATTTTGTGGACACCATGAATTCAGGCTCAGTACCTTCAAAATGTAGACTTGTGTGTCCGGTTGGACATTTTTCCCCATAGTCAAGGTTTGTCTCTTATTCCAGTTATTATATCTAACTTCACTTTGCAGACTAATGCATGCTCCCCACTCCCACCTCCTTTCCATGCTGTACTGTGGCTTTGGTTTCTCTGTAATTTCATTGGAAACCTGAACTCACCGGCCTCTACTAATTCTGACATTCCCTTGCCATTCAAATTGTTACTTCTGTAAATTATTTTCCTGGCCCCTGTAAATGTATTTTTCTTTATAAATTTACATGTGCTCTATACTCAGTCAACAATATGGACTCAGAAGTTCAAAATATGTGATATGTTCTGATAACATAGAGTGCATATGGAGATATTCATTGTCATAGAGCACAATGTAATTTTTGCAAACTTAACCACTATACAGAATGAATCTTTATAAATACTGAGTTAATTAGTATAGACTGTCACACTTGTGAGTGTGAGTCATTTTGAAAAGTTGAATTCAACCTCTCAAGTGCCTCTACCCACACTGCCCTAGATAACACTATCATATTGACAATGTTGGGTTGTCACTGGAAGTTGTTTTTTATGTAGGGTTATTTACCTTGGTTGCTATATTCTGAGACTTCAGTTTGGGAGAAGTTTATAGCTTTGAACTATTTTTCCACCTTCTGTTCATCTTTCCTATAGGTGGCTGCACAAGAAGAGCATTTGTTGTAAGATTTTTTCCCCTCATACCATGGTTTTTCATAGCCTCGTGCCACTTGGCACGTAACACAGGAACTAGTGAATGACCCAATGTTTTAACTGTCAGTCACCATGAACTACTTCACGAAACAGGCTTAACAGCTCATAAACTGAAAGCAATCCTGTTTACTGCCATCTCTAGATTCATAGATTGTTTGCAGCCTGTTACTGTTCTAGCAACACTGAGGGGCCAAGCACCTAAAGTACTTTATGTATTTCTTGATGTTTCTTAAGAAGGCCTGGTATTGTGAGCATCCTTGTATTTTTTTCATTTAATGTAATAGGATTAGACCCTGGGGTGACTGTATCAGAACTCCTGACAGCTTTCTTCAACATGCAGTGCATGAATGTCTACCACATCTAGAAATTTTTGAAGGGGGAGAAATAGTCCCAGAGAAACAGTATTTGAAGATGAATAAATGGATTCACTACTCCTTTTTTTTCTTTTAAGAGTCTATCACTGTAGGTTAATTGACGCTTTCTTTTCTTTGTCTTATTGGCCTGTCAGCACTTTTTTTCCCTTAGTCCTGAATTGCTTTACTCTCTGCCGCAGGTAGATGTATATTCTGAAAATAAACTTGAATCTATTAAAGTGGCTAACATATAGTGATGTCCCTGTTTTGTAAATTGAGTTCAGATATAGGCTATCTATCTGTTTGGCAGCAGGAGAGGTAGCTTTTGGTCTGAATTTTACTGTTTGAGATGTTGGAGTTGCTTTCTAAGGTGGAGAGAGGTCAGGGTAGTATCAGATTCACACATTACTGTCTTTACTGAATTTATATGAATGACCTCCTTTGAAGATTGAAGAATCCAACACAAGTATGCATAAGTCTCCTCTCAACTAGAGAACACGATTTTCACGCCTTTTTTTTTTTATCGTAAGAGATGTTAGTACCTTTTGACATACGCTGATTTTTTTAAAGTTTGAAAAAGCTTTATAATATTTTGAGAGAATATCGGCAATCTCAAATAAATAAGAAGAGAGTTTAGTTTCAAATTTTTAAGATAAAACATTTAAGATTTTCTTCTTGAAGTATGAAATCATTTGTTTATATTTCTAATAAAATTCAGCCTGTGGAAATCACCCACATTAGGGCTTAATATTACAGCACTCTTGTGAGGAAGATAAGTATTATTGTCCCTTTCTTACAGAAACAAAGCAGGAAATGACTCCCGTGGCAACACTATCCATAGTAGACATGAGTATTAGTGTTGTGAAATGTTCAACTTCTGTTCCTAAATTATAATTACTGCCACATAGGTACGACAAAAAAACTAGCTCAGCTAGCATAGGCATCAAGGGAAATTGTCAGATATAATATCAGTATATTATATGTTTGTGTGTGGGCACACATATATACTATTTTCTATTTAATTTTAAGTGTAGTCACCATCCTTTGAAAAGTTAGATTATTTGGAATTAATATATTTTTTATATGTTTATACCAATGGAGAGGATTTTTACCTCATAAACCAGGTCTATGAAAAAAAGGGGGGGGACCTATTTCTTGTATAAGGTGGTAACTATTCTATGAGTTTACCCCATGGCAGCTGGATGTTTTAAAGGATTAATGAGACTTCAAACTCTTTATATAACTAATTTCAATTTCCTGTAATGATTTCGTCAACTTTATCTCTAATGAATTTTTTTACCCTAAACATCTTAAGCAAAGTGGCTAACACACATTGCTGTCCTTATGTGGATGACAGAGTCCAGAGAACCAGACCTGCACCCACATGTTTCCACTGGCTTCCTTCTTCCTCCCTCCCCTCTTACCTTCTTCCTCTTATCTTCAAGATTTTCTAAACAAATATTTGAGTTAGAAGGAAAAGACTTACTACATTTTAAAAGAAAGGCTGACTGTCATTACTCACACAGGGAATAAATTGCCAAAATCACAAAGCAGATCCATGTTAATTAAGATAAGAGGACATGTATTTGCTATTCTAGTGATATCTATATTCAAATTAGATGGAATTCACTACAAACTGGTGAAATGTGGGGCCTTTATTATGATTTCAACAAAAAATATCAAATACTTGATATTTTTGTAGTTTTCTTAAGTGTTCATCAGTTTTTATTATCAAATGTCTTGTTTAAGAAGGAATGAAAATGTTCAGGAAAGCAGAAGGTCTTGTGAAGTTTTCTGTCTCATTTTTTCATTTTTTAAAATTTTACTATAAACATGTAGGTTTAACTAAATAAAATATGTGAACTTTGCAATACCGTTGTGTGTTACATATACATATGTTTATTTAAAACTGTCTAGATGAATCTGTTTATGGAATCACATTAATGTTATCTTAGGAAGCATTAAAGAAATGGGATCAGCTTCTCTAAAGCATTTGTTCCAGAACCTACAAAAGCAACTCTTACATATTTATCAGGTTCTACTTGACCTGTCACAGACAATTTTTTTTTCATTTCAAGATTAAAATTCAGACTTTTTAATAAAATGATAGAAGATAAAGAAAAAATAGCTATCTTCCCAAATGCATAGTTTGTGGAATTTTCCTCATGAAAGTCATTTCACATGGCTGATATCACCACATTTTAGTCAGCTGATTTTAAAGATAGCCCTATACTAACCTTTTTGGTTTATTTGCTCATTTTACTGATATATATTGTTTGTATGTGTATAATTCTATATTTGATTTTTCCACAAGTGCATATTTTATCTGTGCTTTTTAGTGGCAAGATTCTAATATTTAGGAGATGGAATGGTTCAGGCTCTTCATCACAATCTGCATCCAGAAATCTTTCATTCAGTTGGTGCTCAGCTGATTTTCTTTTCAACTAAATTTAGCATTGTTCTTGAGTACTGCTCTCATTTCCATGGTTGATATTGTTGGGTAACTTCCATGTGCCACTGTACTGTGGAAATTTCTCAGGAGTTGAATGTGCATTATCTCATTTAACTTTCAAAGCCACAGGATGAGCTAAGAATTTCAGCCTTGATTCACCAGCCATATTCCACTGAGTAATTGGAATGCTGTATTAATGTTCTATGTGTGAATGGAGAGAAAACTTTCCATCAAGCCAAACATATCACTGTTTTTAGCTTTGAATTTTGTAATATGTTACCCTGTGGACAAGTGAAATGCATAGTTGTTTATTAAGCCAAGGAGAATAAAGGATATTATATAATACAGAGGTTTTTCACATTTCAATATCTGACCCCAAATATACCATAAAAGGAAGTTGTTTTAATTTAAATACTAATATTGATGATAAACCTCCAGAATAACCTCATAGATCTAGCTGTCTCAAAATTTTTAACAGGAATTTTAAATAAGAAAAGCCTTTTTAATGTAAATGATACAAACAATAATTTTCATACATTAAGCAAGATTTCATACGTTAACCAGCCTTAATACATTAAGCAAGATTTCCAACTTTCTCTTAACCTCATATATATTTAAAGACAATTAGTCCATTTTCCTATTATCTAAATGATTTGACCAGTTTTAAATAGAACACAACATGTCTCCCATTCTTTGCATTATTTATATGTTTTGGAAACCTATCATGCTGGCTTTGATAATTTCCTTAAACAAACAGCAAATCACTAGCAAAATAAAGAGCTAAAATTTGAATGTTGAAAATGTAGTTATCACTAAAGAAAAAAAAAACTGTGAAGCTGTACTTACATGATGTTTGCATTAGAGAAACATAGAAGATGGTTGTGATAACCATTTTCCTATATTACTGGCCGGCCATTGACTCTATAGAAATATTGCTTTTTTTAAACTTTGTATCATAATAGTGATACCAAAAAAAAATCACATAGTTGGTTTAACATAAATTATTATACATGAACTTGATTTTCAGTCCTGCTGTTTCATAAAACAAGTTTACATATGTGATAGTTTTGTTGTAAAACAAATTTCTATCATTCATATTCTGGTTATTAATATAACACCAATGATAAATTTGTAAAGTCATAAACATATACAAATTATTTATTTCCAGAGAGATACTATTAACATTTTGATTTCGTTTTCACACACATGCGTATATACATGTGAATGAATATATATGTAAATATATATATTATTACATAAGTAAGATTAACTTCTAAAAATAAACCTCGTGATTTCAAGAAATTTTAAGTTCACAGCAAATTTAGCAGAAGGATAGATTTCTTCTACAACTCCTATTCCTACTCATGCAGAATCTCTGACACTATCAATATCTGTTACCAACAAAGGGCATTTGCTATAATCCATGAACCTATAGTGACACATCATTATACCCAAAGTCCACAGTTTACATTAGATTTCACTCTTGGTGTTGCAAATTTAAGGGTTTTGACAAATACAGAGAGACATGTGTGCATCATTATAGTGTTCAACAGATTGGTCTCACTGTGACTAAAAATCTATGCTCTGCCTACTCATCCCTCTCTCCCCACTATTGTCTGGGGAATATAGATCCTTTCATTGTCTCTGTGGATTTTTATTTGTTGATTTTATTTTAAGTGAACAAATTTATCTTATAATCATTTTTCATATGAGTAAAATTTTCAAATGTATAGATTTATAGCATTACATAATATTGCATTGAAGTACTATTCCTCTATTTTTGCCATATCATATTTAACCATTCCGGTGGTATTTGATATTTAAGTATAAATTTCTTTTTCGTTTAAAAATTTCCATTAATTTCTCCAAAATATTTTAATTCATTAATACACAAAACAAAGGTTTGAAGTTAATGTTTTCCATGTGCTCAGGCCAAAAACCAAAATCAAACAAAACTTGAAATCATTCCTTTCTTCCCTATCTTATGGCAACTCTATATAGCCATTTTTTACCACTTCTACATGTACTATTCTTTGCCAAGTTATGAATATCTCTTTTTGGTAATGATGCAATAGCAATGATGATGGTATTAATGTATCCTTGCTCTCTCAGCTGTTCTCAATGCAACGACTGGAATGGTCTTTTACAATGAGGTTAGATGGTATTATTTCTGTGCTTGTCCACTTGGAAGGGCAAAGGAACATGGAGCTAAATAAAATGAAAATTAACTTGGAGGAATTGTTACCTGAGTATAACAATTTAGATAAAGTAACCAATAGTGTTTCCTAAACTTCTAGGACACACCTGGAAAATGAAATTTAAAAAATTCACTTATGATATTGTCACTATAAAATATTGAGGAATAAATTTAGCAGGAGATGTGAAGGACTTCTACATTGATAGCATGAATTGATGAAAGACTAAACACATAAATCATTAGAACAGAATAGAGCTTAAAAATGAATCTACACAAATATGGCCACTTTGATTTTTCACAAAAGTGAAGAAGAAATTCAACAGGGAAGAAGGTCTTTTCAACAAATGGTGTTGAGATAGTTGCTAATATGTATGTAGGAATATAAACTTCTACGCTTTACATCTTATACAAAAATTAAACAAAAATCAAGCATAGATTTAAATGTAAAATGTGAAAGTATTAAAAGTTTAGAAGAGCTGAGTGCAGTGGCTCATGCCTATAATTCCAGAGGCTCAGGAGGCTGAGGCAGGAGGATTAAAAGTTAAAAGCCAACCTCAGCAACTTAGTGAGGCCCTAAGCAACTTAAATAATAAAATGTAAAAAGAGCTTGAGATGTTATTTGAGGGTTAAGTGCCCTTCAATACCTGGTTAAAAACAAAAAAGAAAGAATGAAGAAAATCTCCATTACCTGTGTTTAACCAGACAGAGTTCTTAAGAAACCATAAACATAATCCATTAAGAAATATTATAAATTGCATTTCACTGAAATTAAAAATGTTTTATCTATTAAATATTTCATTTTGCTTTATCATTAATTTCCTTTAATAACACCCAGAGTTGTTTTATAGATTCCTTAGGATTTTCTATGCTTCACCATATTCTCTTCAAGTACATGCATTTGAACTTTCAAAAAGATGAATTTTTTTTTTTTTTTTTTGCTATATTGCTGTAAGACTTCCTGAACAAAGCTGAAAAGAAGTGGGAGGAATTCACATCCTTTCTTTATTTTTTCAATTTAGGAAAAACATATTCAACATTGCGTTACTGAGTATAACAGCAGCTGTAGGATCTCATTCACCTATTTGGTTTTGTTAGACAAATTGTCTGAGGTCAAAATAGTTCCCTTGTAGTCATAATTTGTTGAAGGTTTATGAATTTTTATTGTTAATCAGTATTAGACTCTTAAATGATTTTCCAAATATATTGAAATCCTTTTCATTTTTATGATGAATTAAATTGATAGACTATTTGAACCATTCAAACTAATCTTGCTTTGAATAAATAAATAGCATGTTACAGTTTCTATGTATTTTTGGATTTGATTTGCTAATATTTCCAAGTACTTTTGCATCTACATTCATGAGAAATATTAGCAATTTAATTTTAATTGTTTTTGCAATAGGAAAGTGATTTATTTTTTTCATATACGTATTGGTACATTATGGTTGTACGTAACGGTGGGATTTATTGTTACATATTCATACATGCACACAATATGACAATATCATTTGGCAAATATCCTTCCCAGTGTTTCCCCTTTCACTCCCCTGTCTCTCTTGGTTCATTTCTTCTACTCTATTGATCTCCCTTTGATTTTCATGAGAACCCCTTCCCCAACCCCAGCCTTTCATTTTTTTTCTTAGCTTCCACATATGAGAGAAAACATGAAACCTTTGACCTTCTGAGTTTGACTTTTATTACTTTAACATAATGTTCTAAAGTTCCATCCATTTTCCTGTAAATGACATAATTTTGTTTTTCTTAATAGCCGAATAAGTCGCCATTGTGTATATCTACCACATTTTCTTGATTAATTCTTCTGTTGATAGACACCTATGCTGGTTCCATAGTTTAGCTATTGTGAATTGTGCTGCTGCAAACATGGGTATTTATGTATTGCTATTGTATAGTGACTTTAATTCTTTAGGATAAACATTTAGGAATGGCATAGCTGGGTCAAATGGGGGTTCCATTTTTAGTGTTTTGAGGAAACTCCCTACTGATTTCTATAGTGGTTGTAATAATTTACAATCCCACCAACGGTGTAAAAGTGTTCCTTTTTCTCCACATTCACTATAGCATTTATTACTGTTTGTATTCTTGATGGATATCATTTATATTGGAGTGATTTGAAATCTCAGTATAGTTTTGATTTTCATTTTCTAATTGCTATTAATGTTGAACATTTTTTTCCACATATTTTTTGGTAATTTCTATCTCTTCTTTTGCACAGTGTTTAGTTCATTTATCTATATATAATTGCTTTCCTCTGACTTTGCATAGTTTCTGGTCCAATTCCCAGGTCTTTGATCCATTTTGAGTTGATTTTTTCCCAGGGTGAGAGATAAGGGTCTACTTTTATTCTTCTATATATGGATAGGCAGTTTCCCTACCTTTGTTTAAAGGTTATCTTTTCTCCAATATATATTTCAGTCTTTTCTCTCCCCAACCCCTCATTAGTTTGGTTAAGGATTGCCAGTGTTAATCTTTTCAAAGAACCAACTCTTTGTTTCATTGATTTTTTTTAATACCAGTAATTTATCCCATGGCACTCTACCACCGCACTAACCTTCAGCCATTTTTATATGTTATTTTAGACAGGGTCTCTCTAAGTTCCTTAGGGCCTCACTAAATTGATGAAGCTAGTCTATGAACTTGAAATGCTCCTGCCTCAGCCTCCTGATTTGCTGAGATTACAGGCATGTACCACCACACCCAGCTGTTTCACTGAATCTTTGTAATTTTTTTTTCTTAAACTCATTGATTTTGGCTCTGATAATAATAATTTTCTTCTTTCTATTGGTTGGAATTTATTTGTTATTTTTCTTAAGGGCCTTGAGATACACTATTAGGTTGTTTATTTGGAATGTTTCTGATTCTCTTATGTAGACACTAATAGCTAAAAATTTTCCTCTTAAAACTGTCTTCATAGTGTCTCAAAGGTTCTGGTATGTTGTATCACTATTTTCTTTTGATTCTAAAATTTTAAAATTTCTGCCATCACTCATTCATTACCAAAAGTCTGTTGTTCATTTTCTATGTGTTGATGTAGTTTCTGTATGATTTTTGTGTTTGATTTCCAATTTCATTCTATTATGATCTAATAAGAAACAAGGAATAATATTAATTTTTTTTGTATTTGCTAAGAACTGCTTTCTGTACTAAAATATGGTCTATTTCAGAAAAGGTTTCATGAACCACTGTGGAAAAAAAAAGTGTTTTCAGTTTTTGTTGGATAAAATATTTTATAGATATGTTAAGTTCATTTGATTTATGGTATTCTTCATGTCTGAAGTGTCTTTACTGAGTTTATGTCTGGATGATATATCTACTGGTGAAAGGGGTGTGTTGAAATCACCCAGTATTATTGTGATGGGATCTATATGAGGCTTTAATTTGAGTAGTGTCTCTTCTTTGTAATTAGGTGCACCAATATTTGGTGAATAAATGTCTGCTACCATTATCTTCTTGTTGGATTGTTTTCTTACCAGTATAAAGTGGCCTTCTTAGTCTGTTTTAATTAAATTTGGCTTGAAGTTGGCTTCATCAAATGTAAGAATAGCTATTTCTGCTTATTTTCAGGTTTCATTACCGTGCTTCAATAATTTCCATCTTTTCACTTTCAGCCTGTGTCTGCCTTTGTCCATAAGGTATGTCTCTTGTAAAGAACATATTGTTGGATCTTGTTTTCTAACTCATTCTCTCAGCCTATGAGTTTTAATTAAGGAGTTGAGACCATTTACATTCAATGTTATTATAGAGATGTTTATTAATTCCAGCCATTTTGATTCATTTTTAATGTTTTACTTAGTCCCATTTCTCATTTGCTTAGCTGCTCTTCAAATGACATTTGTTCATTTGTGAAATCTGGGGTTTGTTTTGTATTTCTTCTATATGTATTTCTTTAAATACTTTCTGCAATGCCAGCTTAGTAGTTCTGAAAAGAGAAAAAGAAAAGATGCCACCAAAACCACATGTATTCCTTATTAGAGAAGCCAACCTGTATATTAAACAAAGAAACTAAAACTCATTAGAACTATAAAGATGAAAATATTTTGACTGGGTATTATGTGATTTTTGTATGTGAATGTTACAAAATAATAATCCGTGTGTGTGAGTGTGTTTGTGTGTGTATGTTTTATATATATATATATATATATATATATATATATATACAACAAGAATATAGAATATATTTTATAATAACTTTACACAGTTGTACATGCCCTCAATCCTTGCTACTTGGGAGGCTGAGGCAGGAAGATTGCAAGTTTAAGGTCAGGTAAAATATACAAATTTTTAAGAAATAATATTTTATTGATTCTATTGATCAATGAAAGACAACAAAAATTGCTGGTAGATAATTGATAATCAAGGAAAAATATTTTCAAATTCTTTAACTGACACAGATTAAGCAAGGATATATAATGTATGCAGGCATATTAGCATGAAAATATTTGTGTTTTTAAAAATTTATTCTAATTAGTTATATGTGACAGTAAAATGTATTTTGACACATCATACGTAAATGGAGTACAACTTCTCATTCTTCTGGTTGTATCTGATGTAGGATCACACTGGCCATGAAGTCATATATGCACATAGGGTAATATCTGATTCATTCTACTATCCTTTCTACTCCTGTACCCCTCCACTCTTTTCACTCCTTTCTGCCTAATCCAAAATACTTACATTCTTCCCAAGCCACACCTCCAACCACCACTCACTGTGAATTAGCATCCACAGATCAGAGAAAACATTCAGCCTTTGTTTTTTAAAGATTAGCTTATTTCACTTAGCATGATATTCTCCATCTCCATCTATGAAATCATCTCCATGATTTCATACTTCTTTAAGGTTGAGTAATATTATATTGCATATATATACCAAATATGAAAATATTTGTAGACCCAATAGAAAAATGGTCAAATGTTATAAAGAACTAATTCACATAATTTCCAACTCAAATATATATCAAATATTTAAAGGCAGTTATAATTTGTATTAGGAATTTGAGAAGTGTAAATCAAAACTTTAATGAGACTATATGCTTTCCTCCCTAGTTTGACAAATATAAGAAACCTGAGTAATATTTATTGCTGATGATTACGTAAGTAAATATGCCACTCATGGCAATATAAATCAGTGGAAATATTTTAGATTACAAACTGCAGTATTTTGAGAAATAAAATATGCCCTCAATTGTTTAATGCAGCAATTCAGTTAATGATAACATGCTCCAAAGAAATTCTACTAATGCTTCACAAAGATGTACAAGTTCATTTCATCTGCAGAAACCAAAGAATTGCAACAACTTAATAAAAAAATTAAGAAAATGCTATAGATAGATTTAATGAAATGATATAGAGAAACATGGAAGATAGCACATTTTATTAAGTATACAGTGAATAAAACAATGATCTTAGAATGAAAAAAATCTGCCTATATATATTTATCATCTGACATTAGCGATATATTTCTTTCTTGATCAACTATCTCGACATACATATCAACTTGATTATTTTAATAAATACTTCATATAATATTAGAAGAATGATTTTTGTTTCTTTGGGCACAAAGCTTAAAACATAACTAGAGTTTAATAAATTTTAATATATTATTTATTTTTCTCTCTATTTGATCTTCAAGAATATGTGTCTGGAATATTCTGTGCCATTGGTCTGGCCCATTGCTTTTTGTATTTCTGGGCATCTTCCCTGTTTATGTTTCAATGTTGAGTTAGTAAGCTAATTATGTACATACAAATTATACATTCTTTGAGGGAATAATTTTTTAAATAATATTTTCATTTCAACTTAATGCTCTTTCTTGAACTAATTTTTTGGTATTAATATTTGCCTTTTTTGCTTCCATTGTTTTTTTTCTCTTTCTCTTAAAAATGAAGATATGATCTCTATTCATTTCCTACCTATTTATTATAGTATTTCCACACTTCTTGGATTAAATGATCCTGTGTGTATATGCATGTGTAGATGGATGTTTAATTGACCTTTAGTGTGTTTTTTTAAATTTGAGGTTTTAATTTTATCTCATTTACACATTTATCTCCAAGATGGAGAGAAAGAAGTATAACAATTGAAAATGCAAATTATAATGCAAAATACTTTTTTTTAAATTTCATTTTTCAAATCCACATATTTTAAGTTGCTAGATTTGTTTTTTCCTTGGTCATTCTCATTATCTTATATTTGTTGCTATGATTGTAATTTAGATAATTATACTACTCATGGTGACTAATATCTTTAATCTTTTAAATAAATTTTAAGAATCTCATATCATTTTCAGTTTTGTTATTTTGTTGTCATTTTTTAATTCTTTGCTTTCTAAATAATCTTCAGATTCTCAGGTTTTTTGACACCATGACTTCTTCATATTTGAATTTTTGTGAAGCATGTTTCAAAGAGACATAACTATAAGTAACATCTTATGAGTGGTCTAGAGAAAGAGCAGAAATGTTTTATGAATGGCATAAATTTCAGTGTTCTCAGAAGCCCATTTTTATTCACATTTGATTCTATTTGCCCAATTATTGACAGCATCATCAGGAACCCAAAAGAACAAGTCATTGATCAGTAGAAGAAGGAGAAAGGGTTTCTGAATAAGTAAAAGAAGCAGATATTCCCTATAAATATCTTATGAGGTTTATATCCATGGTTGGTAAAGACTATATTTTTAAAATAATTAGTTAACACTTTTTGTTAATAATTTTATTACATTTTTGCATTGATTGATTGTAATTAACAACAAATTTTGGAAGATGTGTTTTAATTTCCAATAAAACTGGAGTTATTGAATAGAAGTGTATGATTAGCACCTTAAAAGGATTTTTTATCCTATTTATGTTAGTATTTGTGTTTATATGTTAATGGTGATGGCTATTTACTTATCAGAAAAAAAGGTGGTAGAGTAAAAGTCAAGTTCTCCAAGCTCATAAACCCTATTTGTACAAACAAAAATAGACAAAAGGAAATAAAAATAACAATAGTTTAAAATAATCATTGTCACTGCAATTGTATAGAAAATATATAATGTATTCTTCCTTCTTCAATATTTTCCCCCATTGGAGTTATTTAACAGAACTTGGAGAAGGCTGAGCACTAAACATGTATATATTTGTGTCATGTAACCATCCAATGAAATTGCTTTTAATGTTTGCATTAGTCAGGATTCTCTAAAGAAATAAAAACCAACAGGATGGAGATATATATATAAATTTGTTTTCCCACAATGGCTATATGCAGGCTGGAGAGCTGGAGAAACCAGTAGCTTCTAAGTCCAAAAAGCTGAAGCTTCAGAACAAGAGGAATCAATGATACAGCCTCCATCTGGTAATTTGAGAAGCCAAAGAGAAAAACCTAAAGTCATATTCAATCTTGAAATGGGAATAATTAGGAATCATTAGACAGGAAAAAATAGACATAGAGGAAAAATTACCCATAAAATAACACTAGAAGGTCCAAAGTTCAAATTTCAATGAAATATACAGATCACAGAAAATGGCAGGAATAAAATAAAAGCAATTCTTACAAATTTCACAGAATTGAAGAATGAGTTCCTGTATTCATGGTAAGAAGTTGGCCCACACTGAAGTATAATATATGAAATATCAAAACATGGCATTAAATGGAACAATCCCAAAAAAAGTATTGGGAAAAAAACCCAAACAAACAATAAAAGAAACCACACATAGTGAATCAGTAGTTCAAATGCTCCCAAACTTCTCTTTTGTGACTATAGAACTTAAATGTGTCAATTCATTTATATTTTTAAATAAAATGGCATTTTCTTTTTAATTTTCTCTCAAAGTTTTGAGTTTTATATACCCACTTTTAATTATATATAAGGTAGACTCAGAGCATTTTGAGATTTAATCAAATTTTTCATCCATGTATCATTTTTCATGCAACAAAAGAATAAATGTATAAAAAGGGAATTTACGACATTCAGGTAGCAAAGCTCCAATGCAAAGTGAAAGATGAAGTCCTAGAATGATGATGGAAGAGCTTTGTCCCTGGAGTGGAGATCAGGTCAGGACTCCAGAGACTGCCTCTAAGATGAGACAGGTCAAGGACCTGGGAGTATTTGAATACATTGAGAAAAAGAAGACAATTCTGGGGAAGCTGTAGGTTGAATTAGTGAGAAAGAACAAAATATAAAAGCTACCTGATGTACATAGTACTTTCAGTGTAACCAAAAATATGTGTATCCCCTACAAAAACAGTAATCTTGATCTAGTGCATGACTTATCTAGGAATGTTTTTTTGCATACTCATTATAATATAAGTACCAAATTTAGATTTAATAGTATGACATAAAAATAATGAGAGGATGAGTAGATCTAAATATATTTCAGAGGTAGTAATAATTTTGGAGATATAATTTTTTTTGGTTGGGTATAGGTGATATTTAACAAATGGTTAAATCATTATCTTTCACATTGAAAAATTCAATAAATAATTCCTTGAAAAATTCTTTAAAAATAATAATTGGATATATTAAGTTTAATAAGACCAATAAGTTGAAAATTGTAGCCTTTTAGAAAGTAAAAACTGAGACAGAGATAATATGGGCCATTATTTTGTGATATCTTCTGAATTTATCTAATTTTTAATATGTGTGAAAGAATCTTTTCTTTGAAATTTAAGGGAAGAAATCTACTTAAGTATTTGATCACTAAAATTATAGGCTTTAAATAAGGAAAATTTTGGCAAAATGTTTTTGTGCCCAAATCATAGCACATATAAAAAAAAAACAGAAACAAAAATGGAAAGAAAACAACAAAAAGTCCTCAATTAAATTCAGTTCTAAACTAACCAGCTTATTGTACAGAATTACTGTGCCTTACACTAGCTTCTAAGTTATACTGACCCCATTGTGCTGGGTCTCTTACCTAGCAGTCATATATTTGAATAATTAATTATTACTTGCTGTAGTGATACATCATTAGTATAAGATAATGACATTTCCAGATAGCCAAAGTATTCCTTTGCAGACAGAATCTTTGGCAAATAAATACTGTGTGAATGTAGACACTAGGTCAAAATAGAATCATGAATATGAATATTTTTAGGGAAACTTATGGGTCTTAAGAATTTGATAGCAGGTGCTTTTGTTTCAATCTGAAGTAGCATTTTGTTAATGACATATCACATGATTGGATTTTTCTATCCATGGATTTATTGGATGAAATAATTACTAATATGACAAATATATTAGCCTATAATGAGGAATGCCAACATGGAGCACAGATGGTCTCCTCCAACAAGTGACAATTTGAAGCCTCAATTTATCATGAAACAAACAGAACTGTTTAGAACAACAATATTCTAATCATGAGAGAAAGAAAATAGGAACACAGTAGCAGTGAATAGCAATTATAGTTTTATATTTTGGATCACATTTAAGGAAACATTGGATGTTGGAAATTTTTAGAAAAGACACTTTTAGGTTCCATACCAAGTATTTTAGTTCTTTGTTGAACTGAAAACTAAATCAGAAATCAGCTGTCTTGGTTGAGTACATGTGCATTCTTATTATTCTTACTATCTGCAGGGATTTAATGATGCTTGGTGTGTGTGTGTGTATGTGTGTGTGTGTGTGTGTGTGTGTGTGTGTGTGTGTGTGTGTGTCGTAACCAAGCTAATTTCTGTACACTCATCTAAGAAAATGCCAGCAGGAAAGTTTGACAACAGCACCTGTGAGAAATAGCAAAAAGAGCTTTGTGTATACTATGTCCTGTGGGGGTTGGTGGTTGTTGATAAAAATCAATTTGATTCTTTACAAATAAATCAAGGGGTGGAGGATGGCAAATATAGTGTGTTAGTGACTTTACACAGGACATACCCATAGAATAAGTGACCTCAGTCAGGATATGTTTGTGGAACATAACCAAAAACTAAAACAAAAGGTTCTCATTTACACATACATCAACCATTCTGTACATGATCAATGTTGCCTTAAACACAGTTGTGCCAAAACAGAGTCCCTTCCTGAGCCTGTCTTTATTATTTTCTATGCTTACATTAGTTGACTGAAATATCTTCCATGCAGATTTTTATCTTAAATGTACTTGTAAAAATTGGCTATAGCTATGGCAAGTTTTGGTGTCAAGAGGAAAATAGTTCCAGTTCTAGCAGAAAAAAATCTTGTACAGTTTTTTTTATAACTTTGCTTTTGTATCTAAGACATGGATTCAAATCTCACTCTTCCCCAAAGAAGGAATAAATTTCTAAGGAGAATTCAATTGAGAAGAGAGTTTTGTCTCTCAAGCAGAAAAAGCAATCCCAGATAGATGGAAAGGCAAAAATTCATGATTTGATGTCATGTGACCTGGAGGATGCTGATAGCCTGCATGAGTAGCATTATACATCTGTGTAAAGAAAGTGCTATTCATATGATTTAGTTGAGTAATTATTATTTTATAAATACCTATATTGACCTACCTACCCATTTATTGATCTATTGATATAGATGCAAATATAGAGTTATCCCTTTGATCCTTAAAAAGAAAATAAGGCTAGTGCATTACGCTAATTTTTAATATAGTGTAATGAGACAAAGAATTTGTGACAATCTTGAAACTAGAAGGAGGAAAGAGAAGTGTGAGTGACAGAAAGAAGGCTCTGATGTGTCAAGTTTTGGGGAAGATACTGGCAGGAGGGGAGGAGTGTGGTGGATCACATAGTTCACAGAGAGAAATGCATCTGGTAAATTTGTAATCATAGGTATGTGAAAAATAATTTTTCTTGATTAAAATACATTTTTTATTAATCTATACCTCACAGTCAATTCTGATTTATTTTCAGGCTTGTAGGTTCTAGAATTTTTTATGTAATAGCATGGTATAAAACTTCAAAGGAGATTCTTTGTTGGTAGTGTTGCTCTGTTGCTTTTATGACTTTTGCTGCTTATGATTTGCCTTGCTTTATAAAATTATAAATTTTCTGATATATGTTGAAATATGTTTTACAGAAGATATTTTTATCAAATTACAAATCCCCCAATAATTGATTTTGTACATTTTCTGTTGGGGCTACAACAACTTCAGTTATATTTGGCAAGTTAATGGCAGTTTAATGAGCAGCTAAAGTTTTATCACTAAATTTAAAATTAAGTAAAGAAACTGAAAATAAGTGCTTAATTTGTTCCATTTTTATATTGTTATGTAGTCATGAGATCATTCCACTATCAAGATAGTAAACATTTCTATCATCTATCATACCTAAAATATTGTGCTACTTTCTGATCCATCCCACTTATCTCCCATACCCCCAAACAACAAATAATCTGTCATCTGTTACAACAGAGTTCACATTTTATAGGATTTTATATTGATGCCACACACACTATTTTGGTACTTTGTTGCATATTAAAATTAGTTTATTAATTAAAAAGAGTATCCAAAATACTCTTATTGAAGACATAAAAGACTTCCACATTGCTAAATTTATTAGTTTTCAGATTTTTTCCTCACTGGATTATAAGTTCTTTATTGGTTCTTTTTAGTTATGCATGATAGTAGAATCCATTATGATAAAATTATATAAGCATGGAATATATCTTATTCTAGTTAGGACCACATTCTTGTGGATGTATATGATAGTGGGATTTAAATGTTCTTTGTTGTAAATCACTTTTTATTTTGTACCAGTACCATTCACAGGTTAATCTTAACTCCCTCTTTCGAAATATAGAGGCCTTTTCCTTGAACTTAAAATAAGGATAAGGATATTTTTATCATATATATTCCTTTTCCAAGTGAGTGCACGTAGTCTGAAGGTTTAAAATATCAGGAACATGCAGATTAGTTCTAAATATTGATCTTGTTCTGGATTGTTCCCTGAACTTCATACTCATATTCAGTTTCCTCCTACTCTTATATATTTAATTAAAAATAAATCTCACTCATGTGTCTACTGCTTCCCTTTCAAGTGATTGCATCCAGTCTTACAAAGGCAGTAAAATGAGTAAAAAAAGAAGCAATGAATATGACAAATGGAAAACAAATAGCAAGATTATGTTTTAATTCCAACCTTATTAATTACACTAAATACAAATGGCCTAAATATAGAATTAAAAAACAAAGATTAACTTTTATGAAGAATCTAAAATTTTGAACTCAAACATTTAAATGAAGATTAAAATGGTGGATACCAGGTTGTGAGCTGGTAATTTGTGGGGATATTGGCCAAACAATGTGAACTTTAGTCCAGAGGAATAATTTCATGAGATCTGTCATGTAAAATGTGAACTGTAATTAATAAAAATGTCTTACATTCTAGAAAATTTCTTAGAGACTAAATTTTAAGTGTTCTAACAAAGAAAAGTATGTGAGGTGGTACATATGTTAATTAGCCTGGTTCAGCCATTCCATAATGTACATGTATATATTTAAAAACATGCTGTACATGGTAAATATGTACAATGTGTTTGTCCATTAGAAAAAGACAAATTGAGAAAAGTTGCTAAAACTATATGCTGCCTCCAAAAAATGGACTCTAAATATGAATACAAAAATAATCAAAAAATAAAAGAATATAAAAAGACATACTTTGTAAATATTGATCAAAGAAGTCAGAGTGGCTATATTAATATGAATCTTGATTTCAGAGCCAAAATATCACCAAGGATGACAAAAGACATTTCATAATGATAAAAGAATCAGTTTGTCAAGAAGACATAATAATTTTAAATGCATATTCACAAAATAGAAAATATGTAAAATGCATTAAGCAAAAACTGAGAGAATTACTTGGAAAAATAAATCACAATTATAGTTGGAGTTTTTACATCTGGTTTTAATAACTAGCAAAAGATTTAGGCAGAAATCCAGGAAATGATTTCTATAATTTCATCAACTAGCAATAATCTATAATTGTAGTCATTCAAGAACAGCAAAATACACTGTCATTTTAATAGTACATGGGATATTTGCAAAGATTGACCCTATTCTGAGCCATAAAGCAGGTCTCAATCAACATGCAAAAATTTAAGTGAGAATATATATTCTCTGATACAGTGGAAGTCATTTAGAAATCAATAACAGAAAGGAATGTGGAAAATAACCAGCTACTTGGAAGCTGTAAGAACACAATTCTAAATAACTCATGGGGTCAAACAAAAAAATTAAATGGGGAAACTGGAAAGAATTTGAGCCAAATGAAAAATATTAAAATTTGACGAATGTTAGTAAAGTAGTACTTATCATATTTGGACATTAAATGCCTATAATAAAAGCCAGGCACTAATTACCTCAATTTTAATTTTTAGTAAATAGAAAAATAAGGAAAATTAATAAGTAAGCAGATGAACAAAAACTCTAATATCAGTGTAGAAGTCAATGAAATAGAAAACACAAAACAATGGAGAAAAATGATAAAAGCAAAACCTAGTTCTTTGGTAAAATCAACAAAATTTTAAACCTCTGAATTGACAAAATAAAGTAGAGAAAAGAGAAAAAATGGAAAAATCTCTTGAATGAATCAATTAAAACTTACCTAAGAATAACTAAATATCATAAGTAAGACTGTATTTATTAAAGAATTTGTATTTTTGGCTAAATATAGTTTCATGGATAAAACTTCAAGAGCAAATGATTTTCCCTCACCAGAACTAAAGGTGCCAGCATTTTGATCTTGAACATCCCAGAGTATGAACATGTGGGAAATAAATGTCTTGTTTAAGCCATTCAGCCTGTGATATTTCACTATGCTCTACAAGCTTACTAATACAGTCCTTTATTTTAATTGTGTTTTCCTGTAGAGAAAAAATTTGTATTTTTTGCTTGATTCTTGGAAATGTTATGGTTTATAGTGCTTTTATAAATAGTATGTTATTTTTAAGTCATATTTTATTGAGTGATGATCTAAATAATTATTTTAATTTTGTAAGTTGATTTTTTAATAAATTTGCTGAAATTTTTATAGCTATTGATTATTCTTTTTTAAAAATATTTTTTCTTAGTTGTATATGGACACAATACCTTTATTTTATTTGTGTATTTTTATGTTGTACTGAGGATTGAACCCAGTGCCTTACACATACAAGGCAAGTGCTCTACCACCAAGCTATTACTCTTTCTAGAGATAGATGTTCATTTCTTGATAGTTTATATGTTTCCTTCCAATCCTACATCTTGTTACTTTTTATTTTATTTTCATATTGTCCAGTACAACCAGAATATATTAATCATTAAAATAATATATATATAAAGACAATAGAGTCTTTGTTTCATTCTTGACCCATTGAATCCACCCTTTTCTAGTTTCCTCATGAAAATTTCTCCATTGGTATTGATTTTTGTATATCATGTTTTGGTGGACAGCCTTTAAGATTGTCCCAATATTCCCTGTCTTCCAATACTTATGTCCCTTGATTTATCCTCTTATCTTGAGTAGGGAGCAAACTTTTCCATTCACTTTTGATAAGCAGAATATGGCAAAAGAAACTAGATATTACTTCCAAGAGTCAACTCTGCAGAGAGACTCACATAAGTGAGTTTAGAAGTGAGTCTTTGAGATCAGTCAAAATTAGATGAATAGGCTTGGAAAGAATTTTCTTAGGCTTGTCAGCATCCATATGAGTGAATTTGAAGCATAACCTGCTTGACCTTTGAGATGGCTAGAACTCTGGGTAATATCTTGGTATCAGACTTTTGAGAGAGTCTGGTACAGAAACACCCAGTTAATCTGCATTGAAATTTTTGATTCACAGAAACTATGATAATAAATATTAGTTGGTCTAAGCTGTCACAGTTTTCAGGTAATATGTTTACTCATTCTTGAAGATGATCTCTTTGTTATTTTGTTAAGTATTTCTAAAATCATCACTTAAAAATAATGTTTTCTTTTTCTTATTAATAACAAGATAAAATTCACTGACATATTTTGGATACTGAAGCATTCTTGCATTTCTGAAATATAATATGCTTGAAAATGACATATTTTCTTTGGTTTTTAGTTAGCTAATACTTTCCCCAGAAGTTTTGCTTGCATGTTTATAAGAGAACTGATGTCATGATTTTGCTTATTTATTTTGTCTTAGCATTACATAATAGGCTTTATAAATGAGCTGGTTCATTTTTTTCGCATTTTCTTAATTGAAATTAAAGAAAAAAATCTATGATGTAAAAATTTGAGTTTTGGTATAATGACATATAAAACCTTCTGAATCTGGATTTTTGAGGGGAGGGAATTATTGACTGACATTTAATTGCCCGTAACATATAGTGAACTATTCAGTGCTTTATTTTTATCTTTTCTAGATTTTAGCATTTTATGTTTTTCTAAAAGAGACATATCCATTTATATAGGTTCATATTTTTTTAATGTAGTGGTCCTAACACTTCAGTTTTTTAAAACGTCTTTTTTGTCTTAATTCCCCTTTTTGTTCTGTATTATTTTAACTTACATCTTTCATCTTTTTTCTTGATTAATCCTTCCAAATCCTTTCTTGCTGATCTTTTCAAGTAATAGTTCTGTTTTTATCTCAATCTCAATTTTATTTTTCTCTATTTTTATTTTATTTTCTTTGTTTCTTTAGACATTGTTATTTTGCCACTCTTTCATCAAGCATTTATTCTCTTTTATTTAGTAGTCCTTGTTTTTGATATGCATGTTTTAACCATAAATTTCCTTCAATTACTGCTATAATCATCATATATTTGTATATGCAGAATTTTCATTGTCATTAATTTTCATTGCCACCAATATTTCCTGATTATGCTTATAAATTTATTTTAAACCCAAGGAATAATTAATAATATGAAGTTTAAATTAAAAGTATATTTCTTTTGTTAATGTAGAACAGAGTTGCTTTGTGAATAGAGAACTAAGGTATCATTTTATTCTTTGGAATTTATTGTTACTGCCTTCATGATTAAATACATGATCTTTTTTTTTAAATGTTGTCTATATGGTCAAAAAAACATGCTTTTTTCTGTCACTGTAGACTTCCATATATCATTTTTCATCTCCACATTGTTTTTTTAACACCTTCAATGCCTTTGCATATAGCTTTCTTTACTTGCTTTCTCTGTAGTGTTTGAAGTGTTTTAAAAAATGTATACAACCAGAGATAAGAAAAATTGTGCTTTATATGGGTAATAATAATTATAATGCATTCCACTGTCATACACAAATAAAAAATTAATTAAAAATAAAAAAATAAAAACTCCAACTATAGGTTTTAGTTAAAGTTCTTTTAATTGTTTGATACATCATATTGACATATGTTTAACTTTATACATGTTAATAATGCTATATATTCCTTATGTTCTTCTTTGTATCCGATGCAGCATCTGTTTTTCCTTTATATTATAATGTTTTACATTAAGTTGGATTCCATTAGATATAAGAAGAGGCACCTACATTTTTTTAAAAATTCACATTTGTCTGGAACATTTTCTCCATCTGTATTATATTTAAACTTTAAATATAAACTTTATTTAAATATAGCATTATTATATGTAAACTTAGATTATGCCTTTTGTATTTTTCAACTTTGTATTTAGAATTTTTATATTACCAAAACCTTCTTAATGAGCTCATGCATGTTCTTATAAAAATAATATAAACATTTTATGCAAAAGCTACATCTAGTCAGTTCAGATGTTAGTAGGGAAAAGTAGTTCATTTAGAACTAAAAGAAAACCATAATGCTACAGAGCTAATAAATGGTCTTGGTTTGTGGCTTCATAAAGTGAATTATTCAAAGAATATCCCAAGTTTGACTTACTATGGAGACTAAACTTCAATATGGTACAAAGCCTAGGTTTGTGAAGAGATGGGTAAACTATGAATAAAACTTGGAGATCCCTGAGTCATTTGCTTAGCAATGCCAGTACAACTGCTGAAAATAAGGGTTCTTTTTAAAACTCCCATGTGAGCTGTACCACAGATCCCTACCAGCTGGCGGTTTTCTTGGCATATAACTATGGTTCAGTGCCAGCTGCATAGAGGCAGGGCATGAAAAGAAAAATTGAATGGGATAAAATAGTAATTATGCTTGTGTGATTTGCTAGGTGATTAGGTTCTTTAAATGAGAAAGTTACTACTTGGAAAGATGCAGAAAAGAACCTTCCTAGAGTGTGAAAACAATATTTGGTAGTATTTTTCTCCTCAGGATTTACTCTTCATTGTAATTTTAATAAGTATGTATTAAAGGAGCAAATGATTTATGTTCCAGTATGAGCTCTAATAGATAATGTCTGCATGTAAATCATCATAGTTTTATGCCCACTTTTATTTCTTTGTTTGAATACTGTTTAGATGTATTTTGATGTTTTTAAGGGTATGATGTGTGATTTTGAAAATACATATTTGAATGCAGCTTCTCCCTTGTGAATCGATAGTAATAAGTTAAATCAGAAAATACTGTTTCTCTTTAAAGCTTGGCCGTTCTAGGGCAAGTTACAGGCTCTTATCTCAATGTTTTACTTTCAAGTTGTCTAAGCAAATTGGAAATAGTGCATTGAAGGCACTTTCACATGTGATATCTGTTAAATGTCATTTACAATTTATGTAGTCTTACACAGAATTTTCCTTTCTATCTTTGGAGACTGATAAATAAAATTTGTTCCCTGCTATGTTTTTTTTTTCTTATTTGGCCAAGGGAATATTTAAATGTATCTTTTTGTGCTATAGAAGGACAAACCTATTGTTTTAATATTTTATTCATCAATTCCATTGCATGTATAAATTTGCTATGAGTTACCTTCTTTATGATTACATTTAGTTTGGCAGTGAGAAGATATGTTTATCTTTAATCCAAATAACTTCTTCTAAAAATAACATGTCTCTTAACCCCCACACCTGAAGGTAAGTGGTAAATTGAACAATCATACTTTTTCATCTATGTGAGAGGTATTTACATTAAATATGCATGTCATATATAATATATGCATAGCTGAGAGCAAAAACTGCCACAGTGTCAGAGGAATCATTTAAAGACTTTACTCCATATAACATCTAAAACACTATAAAGAATTAATTAATCCTAATGCAAAACAACACAAATATGCAGCTGGGGAAGCTTATTTTCTAAAGGCATAGTTTTATATAGGTTGATAGCTAGAGATAGATAGGTATAAGTGTAAACACAGATAACTTTTTCTTTCAGCAGATCTCTTTGTCTCAAAAAGGAAAGGGAGACTAAATACATATATGTATATATTTAATTTTTGTGCTATTGCCATTGAATACATTAGTTTCATTATTTTAATTTTCTCATAGCCTTGTCAATTGTGTCAATAATTTGAGACAGTATGGGTCAGTCTCAATGTGATAAGATAGGGGATAAAAAGATTTTTTTTATAAATGGAGGAATCACTCTGATCTGAGGTCCAGCTAATAAACCAGGAGAAATCAGAGGAAGCAAGAGGATTGAAGATTTGAGTACATTTAATAAGAATGACCTCTCTTATTTGTAAAGCCTTTAACGGATTTCACCCTCATTAGTAGCCACTAATATTGTAGATCTCAGAAAGAGCATTTTCAGTGGTAGAATCCAGGTTAATAAGAGTTAAAAGATGAATGAATGGGTAAAAAAAAAAAAGCAAAGAGAATGATTCTTCTTTTGTGAAGTTTAAAATTAAAGGAATAATAAGGAGCAAAGAAGACTGCGGGACCAATGTAGAGGTAATCCTCTACATTATATTTAACTTCATTGAAACATGTTTGTGGGTAGAGGAGAAATGTATAAATGAAAATTTGAAGGCATAAAAACATCAGAGATAATTATTATGATATAAAGCTGAAAGAGAAAAAGATTGTCCTAATAGAGAAAGAGTGAAACAAAAAAAAAGTACATATAGAGAAACAGTTTCTGATAGCAATAGAAACATTGAAGATGTTTATTTGTAAGATTCTGTAATTACAGAGGAAAAAACATCTTCTGAGAGAATTTTGAAATTTTTTTTAACAGATAAAGCTTGTTTTCATTTCAAGGACCGATCTACTTAATCACCAAGGCCACTATGTACAGACAAAAGAGAGGAGGCTTTATTTCTTATTCTCATCCTCTTTGGACAGTGTCTTGATGGTCTCTTCCTTCTTGTCCTAGATGTACTCCTCATGGTTTTCGTGCCCCTCTGGTCTTAGATCTCCGAACCTCAGCCTGGTCAGCTAGTGGTTTCTCTTGGGCCTTATCTCCTTTCAGTTTATGGATGTGTTCCAGGAGGATCTGCTTGTTTTTGAACACATTCCCCTTTACCTTCAGGTAGAGACTGTGATGCTTGTGTCTGGTCAATCTTCTTAGATTCAGGGTATCTCTGGAGTAGCCTCTGAAGAATCTGCATCCTACTCATCCAGGTTACCTTCTCTGGCATTTGAACATTAGCTGTATCTTTTCGCTTACCTTTGCCTCTATGCCTGCCCTTCCAGGGAGGCAAGGTATTTTTTTTCCTGGCATCAGTGAGTGAATGGACAGTCACTGGTTTGTGGATGATCAGTCCTTCTTTGATCTTCCAGATCTGCTAACAAGAGTTGGCACTCGCGATTTCATTGGTCTCCTTGGGGTCTCAACCAGACCTTCTTTTTGCCACAGCAGAGGACACTGGAGGCAATTCTCTTTTGAAGCTTGAGCATACTCATGGCTGCAGACAAAGCTGCAAAAGGTGAAAATGTCAAAAAAATATTTAGAGCCTGAAAAGAGAGGATAAGTTCGTAATTGAGGTAGAAAATAGCATAAAAATTAAATATGGGCTGCTGAAATATGTACCTAAATTATATTAGAGTAAGTAGATGCAGTTTAGTGAATTCTGCAGAAATGCCTGGCAGAAAAGGAACAGAGCACGTAGTAGCTTTTATTGAGGATTGGAGAAAATGTAAATGACAGAGAATTTGGAAAGTGGGATGTGAAAATAAAATATTAAAATGTATATTTTATTTTGATTTTTAATCCTTGAGATGTTTTAAAATTTCTGAAAGGAGTTACATTTATCAAAATTTATTTAAACAAGAGGAACTTTCTAGTATTGGGCAAAATGTCCTCATTCTACCACATGTGCACATTAGATTTATATCCGGTAGTGAGAAAATGACATACGGAAACAACATGATTGACTGTAGTTGACATTTGCCTTATATGGGCATAATGTGATAATGAAGTTGGCTGTGATTGCCTGAAGTTAATTGACTAAGACCAAGTTAGTTACAAGAGTATACTCTTAGGCTAGTTTACAGGCTGTTTTCACATCAAGCTAGAGTATATACAGGCCAAATTTTTTCACCCATGTACAGAAACAGATATAGGCAAAGTTACCAATTTAACAAATATAAGGGTTAAAAGTTTTTAAGAATTAACCATTTCCCCTTGGCCAGCCAGAGAAGGCATTGGCTTTCCACAGTTTTTCATTGAAAGCAGCTATGGTCCAATGCTTCAGGCAACTGATTCTGACCAAAGAGGAGGCTTTTATCCTAGCCCCACATTGTGCCAGGGAAGAGGCTGGCACTCAATCAGACAAGAAAGCAGGTAAGGTGTGCTTTCTACATAGTAAAGTTTCTATTATAAGTTTTAGACTCAACTCCATTGCTCCACCAGAGAAGAATCTGGTGTTCTGTCACCTGTCAAGGCCAACACACAACATAAAACACAACTTCAATGCTGTGCTTGATTTTGGTCTGATGATCATGTCATAAGGGACTGTTAGAAGAGGGTTAAGTTGGAGTCAATATCTGGCCCAATATATTATAATCTGGTCTTACTAGTGGAGGGTGGGGCTTCCTTGATCTTACAGATTAAAATTGATAGTCCACAGGCTGTGAACATCACCAAGATGACAAGATCTGCTCTTGACAGATTTATGTGCTACTACTGTGGGTGATGTGGCAACTGGCTAGAGTTTGCCCCACTGAATTCTGTTCTATCATTCTGGTGTATACATGTATGTTATTGGGCACTTTCAGACAATCCAAAAATTCTGGATTAATCTTCTCTAGTATCATAAAGAACAGATATTGGTGGGATCCAAGATGTCAGGCTAGAGGAAGGCTGCATTCTGTGTGTCTCTGTGACCTGATATTCAAGTAGTGGGAATACTATTTCTCTGTGAGTGATTAGAGGAATGCCAACAGCTGCTCTCTCATAGGAATCTACTATGCCTGAGCAGTTTTCCAGGCCTCAGCATCAGCACAGGACTTCTGGCCATTCACCCACGAAGGACTTCCAAGTGACCGAGCAGGACAACCAGGAGCACCCATGTAGGACTCCTGGCCTCAGTGCCATGCAGGACACCCAGATGCTGCCCATGTGCAGAACCTCTGGCCAACACTCATGTATGGACCTCCATCTACAAAAGTGGGGCTCACCGGGTCGCCTCCATATTGGGACATCGCTATCTTTAGTTGGGGCAACTCCCAGTTTGGGACACCACCTGGGGCTTAGAAGCAAAATCAAGGTACCTATAATCCCTAGTGCCCACCTCTCCCTGGTAGCCACTAACCGGGCACAGTTCTTGTAGATACACAGCCAGTCTGTAGCTTGCAAAACCTTGTCCTGAACTGCCTAATACAAAACAGTTCTCCATGGCAGATACACAACCCCCAGAGAGCAGCCCATAAGACCTCAGGAAAGAAAGGTTTCTGATTGGGAAATAGAAAGGGAGAGGATGAGTAAGATACAGTTTAGAGACAAAATTAGAGACCAGGAATTGTGAGGTCTACAGGCGATAGAATGTGATAAGACCTGGCACATCTGTGGTGTGGACCATGTGAGCAAGCCCAAAAGGAGGTCCTTGGGGTGCAGTCTCACATCAGGGACTGGAAAGTGCTATATCCCACCACATGGAGCTCTGCCCCCAAGACCAACCCTCCCACCCTAATAACTGTCACCATCCTGACAATAGAGATACCAGCAAACAATAGGCAACCCCACCAATTAGCAGAGAAGGGAAGCAGGAAAGATACTGATTGCCAACAAAAACAATCCTTACATCTTCCTTTGATATTTTTTTTTCTTTTCTCTCTCTCTTTTCTCCCACCCTCACATCCCTAACATTTTGTTCTTTTCATGAATTAGGCTACTGAGGACTGAAATATCTGAGTAGTATATTACAGTTGTGTTGCATATTCTTTTATCTCCTATTTTCACAATTTTTATTTTTCTTAATATTTATGTTGGTTTGTTTTCTATACTCTCTCTATTGTCTTCCCATATACTTGTCTCCCCAAAATGACTTTATCTCTTTTCTCCTGCTACTAACCAACTTCTTTAGATTCCTCTTTCATAATTCCTAAGATCTAATAACTCTATATCCTCACCTCCTACCCCTCAACATCTCATCCTATACCTCACACCCAGTTCTTTGTCCACCATCAGAAACTGTAGGCCCTTTTGCAAACCTACTATTTATATTATAGATAATAATTGAACTCCCCATTTCTGTATACTGTGACAAAACTGTAAACATCTTAATATCAGCTATTTGGTTTAAGGCTATATATTGTTTGTATTAGGGCCTGTTAATATTGCTCTGCCCCTTAAAGGACAGGTATTGGAACCCTGCAGGGACACTATAAGCCTATAGGGTAAAAACTATAATGCCTCAGATACACAGTGCTAGAAGGGAAGACACACAAACAACATGAAAAAACAAGGGAAGAAAGTACTCCAAACAAACCAAGATACTGCATTATTAGAATTGATGGCCAGCACAACAGAAGAAATGACAGATAAGGAGTTCAGGATGTACATAGTTGAAATGTTCTGTGAATTAAAGGGTGATATAAGAGAGCAAATACAGGCAGCAAAAGATCATTTTGATAAGAGCTACATAAACAAATACAGGAAGAAAAAAGATTACTTCAACAAGGAGATAGAGGTTCTGAAAATAAACAAACAAAAACATAAATCCTTGAAATGAAAGAAAGAATAAACCGAATTAAAAACTCATTAGAAATCACCACCAACAGATCACTTGGAAGACAAGATTTCAGACAATGAAGACAAAATATATAATCTTAAAAGGAATGTTGATCACACAGTGAAGATGGTAAGAAACCATGAGCAGAACACTCAGGAATTATAGGATAACATAAAAAAGACAAATTTAAGAATTATTGGGGGTAGAGGAAGACATAGATTTCCAAACCAAAGAAATGAACAATTTATTCAATGAAATAATATCAGAAAGTTTTCCAAAGATGAAGAATGAATTGGAAAATCAAATTCAAGAGGCTTACAGGACACCAAATGTACAAAATTACAACAGATCCATACCATGGCACATTATAATGAAAATGCTAGCAGATAGAATAAGGAGAGAATTTGAAAAGCCACAACCGAAAGGAATCAGATTACATATAGGGGGAAACCAATTAGAATATCTGCAGATTTTTCAACCCAGATCTTGAAAGTTAAAAGATCCTGGAAAAACATATATCAAGCTCTGAAAGAAAATGGATGCCAACCAAGAATCTTATATCCAGCAAAATTAAGCTATAGATTTGATGACAAAATAAAAACCTTCTATGATAAACAAAAGTTAAAAGAATTTACAACTAGAAAATCTGAACCATAGAATATCCTCAGAAAAATATTCCAAGAGGAAGAAATGAAAAACAACAATGAAAATCAGCAAAAGGAGGTATTAAACTAAAGGAAAAAACAATCAAAGGAGAAACCAAGACAAGTTAAATACCAAGAATAAACAAACAAACAAAAATGCGCAGGATTACAAATCATGTATCAATAATAATCCTGATGTTAATAGCCTAAACTCACCAATCAAAAGACATGGACTGGCAGATTGGATTTTTTAAAAAGACCCCAAAATTGCAATCTTCAAGAGACTCATTTCATAGGAAAAGACATCCACAGACTGAAAGTGAAAGGTAGGGAAAAAACATACCACTTACAAGTACTATGGATACAAGCAGGGTTTTCAATTTTTTTTATCAAATAAAATAGACTTTAAGCCAAAGTTAATCAAAAGGGATAAAGAAGGACATTTTATTACTGCTTAAGGGAACTATCCATCAACCAAATATAACAATTACAAATATACATGCCCCCCAAAATGAAGCATCTATGTTCATCAAACAAAGTCTTGTCAAGTTCAAGAGTCTCATAGACCACAACACAATAATTCTGGGTGACTTTAATACATCTCTTTCACCACTGGATAGATATCCCAAACAAAAGCTAAACAAAGAAACTATAAAACTCAATAATACAATCAATAACTTAGACTTAACAGACATAGATAGAATATTTCATCCATCAACTACTGAATTCACTTTCTTCTCAGCAGCAGATGGAACCTTCTCTAAAATAGACCATATATTATGCCACAAAGCAATTCTTAGCAAATACATGGGTACCCTGCATTCTATCAGATCATAATGGAATGAAATTAGAAATCAATGATAAAATAAAAAATAGAAGCTACTCCAACACCTGGAGACTAAATAATATGTTACTGAATGAACAATGGGTTGCAAAAGACATCAAAAGGAGATTAAAAAATTCTTAGAGGTAAATTAGAACTCTTATATAATGTATCAAAATCTCTGGGACACTATGAAGGCAGTTCTAAGAGAAAAGTTTATTGCATGGAGTTCATTTCCTAAAAGAAGAAAAAGTCAAAAAATAAATGATTGAGGATTACATCTCAAAGCTCTAGGAAAAAAAAAAAGTACAAATCAACACCAAAAGTGGAGGAAGACAGAAAATAATTAAAATCAGAGCTGAAATTAATGAAACTGAAACAAAAGGAAACAAAATTGACAAAACAAAAATTGGTTCTTTGAAAAATAAATAAAATTGATAAGTGCTAATAAAGGGAAGGGGAGAGAGAACTCAAATTACTAACATCTGTAATGAAAAGGGAAATATCACCACAGACACTACAGAAATACAGAAGATAATTAGAAATTATTTTTAAAACTTGTACTCCAATAAAATATAAATTATCAAGGTATCGGCAAATTTCTAGAGTCATATGATTTGCCCAAACTAAATCAGAATGATGTACACAAGGTAAACAAATGAATTTCAAGCAAAGAAATTGAAGAAACCATCAGAAGCCTACCAAACAAGACAAGTCCAGGGGTATACACAGCTGAGTTCTACAAGAACTTCAAAGAAAAACTAATTCCAATATTCCTCAAATTATTCCATAAAATAGAAAGAGAGGGAACACTTTCAAACTCATCTGTGAGGCCAATATCACCCTGATTCCAAACCAGGCAAAGACACATCAAAGAAAGAAAACTTCAGACCAATATCTCTAATGAACATAGTTCCAAAACTTCTCAGTAAAATTCTGGCAAATCAAATACAAAAACATATCAAAAAGATAGTGCACCATGATCGAGTGGGGTTCATCCCAGGGATGCAAGATTGGTTCAACTTATGGAAATCAATAAATGTAATTCATCACATCAACAGATTTAAAGATAAGAAACCATATGATCATATCAATAGATGCAGAGAAAGCACTGGACAAAATACAGCACACCTTCATATTCAAAATACTAGAAAAACTAAGGATATCAGGAACATATCTCAACATTATAAAAGCTATCTATGCTAAGTCCCAGGCTAACATCATTTTAATTTGGAGAAAATTTGAAAGCATTCCCTCTAAAAAACTGGTGCAAGACAGAGATGTCCTGTTTCCCACTTTTATTTAACATAGTTCTTTAAACTATTCAGAGCAATTAGATGAAAGAAATTAAAGGGATATGGACAGGAGAAGAAGAACTCAAATTATCACTATTTGCTGACAACATGATTCTATACCTAGAAGATCCAAAAAATTCCACCAGAAAATTTCTAGAACTAATAAATGAATTCAGCAAAGTAACAAGATATAAAATCAACACCCATAAATCAAAGGCATTTCTGAACATCAGTGACAAATCCTCTGAAAGAGAAACCAAGAAAGCTATCCCATTTATAATAGCCTCAAAAAAATTAATTACTTGGGAATCAACTAAAAGAGGTGATACACATCGACAATGAAAACTACAGAATGCTAAAGAAAGAAATTAAAGAAGACCTTAGAAGATGGAAATATCTCCCTTGTTCTTGGATAGGTAGAATTAATATTGTCAAAATGACTATACTACCAAAAACACTATACAGATTTAATGCAATTCCAATCAAAATCCCAATGGCATTCCTCATAGAAATAGAAAAAGCAATCATGAAATTCATCTGGAAAAATAGCAGACCCAGAATAGCTAAAGCAATCCTTAGCAAGAAGAGTGAAGCAGGTGGCATCACGATACCAGACCTTAAAGTATACTTCAGAGCAATACTAACAAAAACAGAATGGTACTGACACCAAAATAGACTGTAGACCAATGGTACAGAATAGAGGACACAGAGACAAACCCACACAAATACAGTTATATTAGACAAAGATGCCAAGGGGATAACCTCTTAAACAAATGGTACTAGGAAAACTGGAAATCCAAATGTAAAAAAAAAAAAAAAAAAAAAAAAAAAATTACACCTTTATCTCTCACCAGGTACAAAACTCAACTCAAAGTGGATCATGGGCCTAGGCAATAGATCAGAGACTCACATCCAAGAAAACTTAGGCCTAAATCTTCATCATGTTGGATTAGGCCCCAACTTTCTTAACAAGACTCCTATAGTGCAATAATTAAAATTAAGAATCAATAAATGGGAAGGATTAAAACTAAAAAGCTCTTCTTAGCAAAAGAAAAAATCAGTGAGGTGAAGAGAGAGCCTACAGAATGGGAGCATGCACATCAGGTAGAGCACTACTTCCTAAGATATATAAAGAACTCAAAACGCTTAACAACAACAACAAAAAAAAAACAAAACAACAACAACAACAACAAAGCACAAAACCAAATTACCCAGTGAATAAATTGGGCAAGGAGCTGAACAGACACTTTTCAAAAGATGATATATAATAAATCAACAAATATATGAAAAAATGTTCAATATCTCTAGCAATTAGAGAAATACAAATCAAAACTACTTAAGATTTCATCTCACTCCAGTCAGAATGGCAGCTATTAAGAACACAAACAACAATAAGCGTTGGAAAGCAACATGGAGATTCCTAGGAAAACTTGAAATGTAGCCACTATTTGACCCAGCTATTCCACTCCTCCGTTCATACCCAAAGGATCAATGTTTTTAGCAGCTCATTTCACAATAGGAAAATGTGGAGGCAACCTAGATGCCCTTTAGTAGATGAATGGATAAAGAAAATGTGGTATACATACACAATGGAATATTACTCAGCATTAAGAGAGAATAAAATCATGGCATTTGCAGGTAAATGGATGGAGTTGGAAAATATTTTGCTAAATGAAGTAATAATCCCCCCCAAAACAAATGCCAAATGTTTTCTCTGATATGTGGATGCTGATCCATAATGGGAATGTGGGGTGGGGAGCATGGGAGGAATAGAGGAACTTTAGATGGGGCAAAGGGGAGGGAGGGAAAGAAGGGCCGTGGAGGTTGGAAAGATGGTGAAATGAGATAAACATCATTACCTAAAGTATATGTATGAAAACACGAATGGTGTGACTCTACTTTGTGTACAACCAAAGAGATAAAAAATTATGTGTAATATGAATTGTAATTCATTCTACTGTCATGTATAACAAATTAGAATAAATAGATAAATTTTTAAAAAGATATTGATGGAATAGAGATAGGGAGATAAACGAAGAATGATGAGAATTGATAATTTTTAGAGTAGGCAGATATCAGTGGACTCGTGACCATGCAAACCAGTGGCTATTAGATGATGAGAGAGGCAAGATAGGAGTTGTGATCAGAGAAGATCACAGGCCGCACTAGGATACTATGCCAAGGTTTAATCCAAAGAGGTGGAAGAAGTAATGGAAAGTACCATCCTCTAAGTAGGTTTTTTAAGAAATCTGTACAACTTCATAGGTTAAAAGTCTCATAAGAACTTGTATTTGGCAAAGTTATTTCTGGTGTATATTTCTTCTGTTAATTGTTAGTATATTGTTTCTGGGCCTTTTTGTTGATAGTTTTCAAGGGAAGAGGAAGAAAGATGAGTTGATGAAGGAAATTTAATTCAATTTATTGACTACAAAAAAGCAAATCAACAAAAAATATGAACAAAAATTATCACGCTGTCTTCTAGAATTAAGGACATTCAGGCCATCTGGTGGACATTCAAAACATTTTGGCTATTACAACATTAAGTTTGATTTATTTATTGGATTAAACAGAGAAAATTGTTGAGTGAAGTTCATCAAGGCTCTATAGCTTAAACCTGGAATATAAACATTAGATGTAATTGCACTACTACCTTGAGTTATTAAGTTCTTTAGTAACATTGATTTTAATTTTGATAGTAAACTTGAGCAAAAGTAATTAATTTCACAAGTTTATTCTATAAAAACTGCTCTTATGCAAGTAGAAAATGTTGACAGGGTATTTAGAATGATTAAGAAAATTATTTTTTGGCTTACCAATTCATGATATGCACTGTCAGAAAAAGTTCAATAAACATCATTTTTTAAATTAAGTGCATTTTTAATATTAAAAGCAAAGATTGGCCTGGGATTTCTATGTTTAGCCTAAAGTTAATAAAAGCCAAATCAAACTGAGTTATTTTGTCTAGCACATCATATTTGAAATTAGGTGCATCTTGAAATCAATGATTTCTTCATTTTAATAAAATATTTTAGTAGCATCCTTATTAACTTGCATAACATTTCTAAATTTTCATGTTGCAGAATTGGTTGTGAAAATAGCCTCTAAAACATGTAGTATCTCATATTATTGTTTTATGTAATTTATAGCTTCAGTCTTAAATTGGTGTTGAATTGTTTGTAAAAATTTGCAAATAGAGATGATGGGATTGTGGCCATTATCAACATAGGACAATAGTGTACATTAACACTACTCTCTCTATGCTGCAAACAACAACTTGGATATTGTCAAGTTGAAGGTTTTTCTCTGAAATTGTTTAAGTAATAACATCCAAACCACAAAGCCAGCAAATAACAAAGGGGAATGTGCATCTCTACTTGTCTCTCTGGCTAGGAAAATTCCACGTGGATTTTTCTGGGTTGTCTGGATTGCAGTTTTTTTTTTTTTTTTTCTGACAGCATGTAAAAGTTTCATTCCAGATGAGCTTAAATCAGAACTAAATATCTGGTTTAGCCACTGTGAGGTATAGTTTGCAATCATAGAAAAACATCAGAAAAATCTAGCTATGCTTCAGTTTTGTCACTGATAGATGCCTAAATTGTGATAACTTATAGTTGATAATTGTCTAAAAGTTCCAAATTGCAATATTTTTACTCTTCGTGAGAGGAGGAGGAAAAAAAGAAGGATTTTTCATGTCTCTCAGATATATTGGCCTATTCTCCAAATGACAGGTTCCTGACTGATCAACTGTACCACCTGCGACTAAAGCTCAGTAATATTAGTCTGTGGAATGGTTTCATTCTCATCTCACACCTCAGAGATCTTGCGCTCAACCCCAGGCATCCCTTGTGTGTTTAAATCAGCTTAACGGCTCATACAGTGTGCTGATTTCCTTGTAGGCCTCTGTTTTCTCAAAAAGTGATCACCTTTTGCCAATGCCCTCAGGATTAAACAGGGCAGTCTGGTTTTCCTTTTCTGCATTGGCTATACCTTTGTAGTCAATAAAAGACTAACTAGAAAAGAATCAGCTGATGAGAGAATCAATCTTCTGGAAGCCTCCCCACAGTTTTCTCATCATTTTTGTGCCGTCTGTCATCTCAGATTGTAAAATGGAAACCAAAACTCAGTATGTGGGAAGACTTTTACTGCTCCTTGTTAACAAAAACAGTAAGACCAGGGGTTTTGATCTTATGAGTGTATAGGTAAACAGTAAGCTGTAAGTGCACACTCTTGAAGTGGCTTTTCTCTGTTTCTAATGGAGGTTTGCAAAGAATTATCAAAGTGGTATCAAAAAGGTCTCCTAACATACTGTAGTGTGGATATCCATTCTGAGGAGGTCAGGTTAAATCCGAAGGTCTTACATATGATGATACTGGGGTATCTTGTGGTACAGCAAGCAGTACTACATCCTTCTTAATAACAGTTATAGAAACACAGAGATACAAAAAAGATCATTTCTGCATTTTGTAACAGGTTATCCTGCATTAACTTATTGCTGTAGCATTACATTTTAAATCAAGTGACATTTTGTCTCATTTAACTTTTATTTGAACAATTTTATTTCACATAATTTGCCTTTGTGGACTATTCAAAAATGTGTATGAAACACATTCAGATTACTTTGGCAGATAAAGGTCAATTCTTCACACAGCCCATTGTATATATTTTCTCCGGCATCAGAGAATTCGAAAGTAATTTTCTTTCTGCTTTAACTTTATGATTTTAGATCTTGTTTGTAGCTTGAAAGCACAATGAGAAGAGGGAATTTAAACTTCCTAACTTTATACTATTATAATACAAAACAATCTGAAAGAAATTTTTTTTTCCTTGATTAGTTTAGGATTTTAGTTATAATTCTATCAAGATATTTAACTTCTCCATCTGATAATATATAACGCACATTTGATACAAATAAAACTGTATGTATCTTTAAATGTGTGTAGTCCATTGTAAGTTCTTTGGATATGCACTATATTAATGAATTATGAGGAAGTAAAATGATTTCATTGCTTCCATTCAATCTCATTGAAATAGCCCAATGATTAAATTATTGCTGCTTTCTGGAACTGGGAATGTGGTTTGGTGAGAACAAGACTGGCATTTTTATACTGCTTATTAGTTCACTTGTTACTGGAAATTTGAGTGTGTTGATATTATATTTTGTATTCTGAAGATATTTAAAAATTTTGAATCTATGTATTGTAGGGAAAGAATACTATCAAAAGTGGAAATGAGAGCTATTTTTCCAAGTATATGGAGCTTATTTCAATTCACATGATTATGAAGCTTACCTCTAAAATGGAAACATGGATAATAGAATATTCTTTAGCTCATCATTTCATTGTTCTTTTCACTAACGATGATTGACTATTTGTATTGTTCTCATCATTACTATTGACTGATTGCTCAAAAAGCATATAATCTCTTCTGGGCATTATGAAATTAGTAATTTTGATAATGCAAAAGTTCCAGTATTAAAGAAACCAAAACAGATAGATAAAATACACTTAATGATTTTCATATGTTCAAGAAGCTTCTGTAAATGTATAATATTGCCTCTTTTTTTGTTTTTTCATTGTAAATGATCCTATGGACTTTGTTTTTAATCTTTATTTTTTTTAGTTTTCCTCCCCACGGTCACTTAAAATAGTTAAGATTTCCTAAAAAAATAAAATAAAATAAGGCTGACCTCTTTTTTTTTTCCTCATAGCCTATAACTTTAAAATATTTTGAAGTTGTTATGCCACAAATAATCAGCATCCCATGATGGCAGAACCCTCACCTGCTATCTCTTGTATCTGACACAGAGAATGCTTACTTAACAGCTGTGAATTCAATAAAAAGTGGAGCTTCTGGAGGATGTTTCTGTCTCTGAAGGCCCTAAGCTCTATATATCTTAATACCTACTGGGTACAAAGTGCTGTGGTGTTGCTGGTAGGGTATTCAGAATAGTATAATGCAGTCACACTGCCTTCAACTAGTTTACAAAATACATTGTTTTTCCGTTGTGTAAGAGCAATGGATTGGGATGGAGTGGCATTATAAGTATTTTCTTGTTTATGTCACACACCTTTTCTCCAGTCAGGAAGAGAATAAGCTGTGGTTTCTTGAAACTATGCATTCCATGAAAGCAATGAGAGGAAAAGTGAACTATTCAAAGACTTTATATATGAGTTCATATGTCTGATATATTTTAACTTATTTTTGGACCAGTGCTTATTTTGAAGCTACCCAAACAAATATGAACTGAAATCTAGCTAGCACATGAGTTGCTTTTTTCATTTGCATCTTGTAATTATTAGGATGTTCTTAGTACTGCTGTCAATATAGCTTCAATAGGGCTCAAAATAAACACTCTAGAAAAGGGGAATATTGCAAGCAAACTGGATATACACACAGGAATATATAGATCCTAGCAGGAAAATAGTCTTCATGTTTTCCAGTTATACTAGATGCATATTTCTTAGAGAAATAAAAAAAATTAAATAATGAAGTCAGGGACAAACTTGTATGTTGAATAATTTAAATACCTATTTCAGAAAAAAATATTATACTATTTCCCATAATTCTGTTTGACAGTAACCTGTGTTTTCCTTTTCCAATGAAAGATAATTTTCATGTTTAATGTCCTTCAAAGTTTCATCCTCTATTAAGTAAAAGCTCAGCTAATTGCATTGTCCACCCAGTATAACCAAGACTTCAAACTGCATTGAATTCATGATAAAAATGTAATGTTCACAATTCTGCTGCTTACATTTACTCTTGCTATGTTAAACTTACAATGACACATAAACAACCTCATTTGGAATAGGAAATCCAAAGTACAACGTTATAAATTAATAAAAAACATACATCATCACAGAAGAATTGATGATATCTGATCATAGGCAATTTCCAATTCTGTTATTGACATAAATGTAATTTGCAAGATTAACTGTAGTCACTTATAAGTACATTAATAAAAATATTTATTCACCTTTAACCCTGTTTAAAACTAAGAATTTAAAGATACATATAACAAAATATAAAGAAAATTATAAAGTTGCTTATATTATAATGAAGTGAAAAAATAAGGATATACAAAATAATTTGAATATGTAAGTGAGGTTAATACACAATACAAGGTAAAGTTAGTAGGGATGGATCATGCATTGGCAATGAGTTTTCAAGTAATCTAAAAGAAAATAATTTTGAGTTACATATTTAATAATATTGATAACATAAAATGATCTAATTGTCTTGGTAACACCGTGATACTTATTGGGCAAACTTGCTAAACAAATTTCTGCTTCTGAGTATTCACTGAGCAGGCAGGTTCTAACTTAAGGGACATTATCTGTAATCACATCTTATAGGGAAGGGAGCAACCTGTTTCTTACTGCAATTTCTTAGGATATATCTCAATATAGGCTAATGGTATCATATAAAATTCACAATTTAAAGAAAGCTATTTTAACATTATGTGAAAAAAATATGTTGCTAAGTGAACATTATTCTTAGTATGTACAAGAGTAGAATTTCGTGGGATCCTCATCAAACATACCTCAAATCAAGCAGAAAGAATGGCAAAGAAATGCATTAGGAGGAAGGATGTTAGTGTCACAGATTATGAGATAGTTTCCAAAATCTGCACAATATACACATTTTTAAATCACATTATCGTGATTCCTTAAAAAGCTTCTTGTTGAATGCAGGTATCTCTCATATTCAGCTAACCTAAAGGGTAATTAGTTGGCTTTTGCAACTAGACAATTGATATGCCTTAGTCATGGCTGGACCAAGAAGTATACATGATGAAATCAGTAATATGATTTTTTAATCTCCAGGTTTTTCTTACCTCTGTTTTTATGGATACATTCTCTCTACAAGAGAGCAGGACTATAGTATATTTATTGGTAATAATAATTGAGGTTTTTTTTGTCATAGGTCAAAGTCCAGAGGAAATCCCTTGCTTGGCCAGTGATGGGGCTAGACTATAATGATTTTCTATCTTTGCAACCTAGGCCCCAAGAAGTTAGTGTCATCCACAGTATATGAAGTAGGTATAAAAAGAGAGGCATATTTTATATATATGGAGTATAACTTACTCTAAATAGAATCACATTTTTACAGGTGTATATAATGTGGAGTTTCACTGGTCATGCATTTATAAATGAGCACAGGAAATTATGTCAAATTCATTCTACCAACTCTCCTATTCCTGTCCCTCCTCCCTTCCCTTCAATCCTCTTTGTCTAATCCAATGAACTTCTATTCTTCCCTCTTCTTCTCTTCCCATCTCTATGTAAAAATACAATCTACTAACACACACACACACACACACACACACACACATTCTTTGTAGAGATAGAATTAATAGAATAATAACAAAAAAGAGATACATAGACTCACAGGAAGTCTGGTGAAAAATACTAAAAACAGTGAAATGTTTCTTGATACCCTATAAACTTCTTTCTGTGCAAAAGACACAACTTGGCATAAAACAAAATCCAAAGTAAACAATGTGATTCTTCCAAACACCTAATATTCAGCTTTTTCTCCATTTTATTTTAACCAGTATCTTAAACTTTTTTTCTGTTGTTAAAATTTATTTTAATTAGGTATATATGACAGCAAATGCATTTTGATTCATTGTACACAATTGCTGCACAACTTTTCATTTCTCTGGCTGTACACAATGTAGAGTCACATCTTATGTGCAGTCTTACATGTATCTAGGGTAATATTGTCCATCTCATTTCACCATCTTCCTGCCCCCATGCACCCTCCCCATCTTCAATCCCCTTTGCCCAATCAAATTTCCTCCATTTTTCCCATGCCTCCCCTCTCCCCATTTTGGATCAGCATCCACTTATCAGACAGAACATTCAGCCTTTGATTTATGGCATTGTATTATTCACTTAGCATGATACTCTTCAACACCATCCATTTACCTGCAAATGCCATGATTTTATTCTCTTTTAATGCTGACTAATATTCCGTGTGTGTGTGTGTGTGTGTGTGTGTGTATAGATAGATAGATAGATAGATAGATAGATAGATAGATAGATAGATAGATAGATAGATCTCTATATATCACAGTTTCTTTATCCATTCATCTATTGAAGGGCATCTAGGTTGCTTGCACATTTTAGCTATTGTGAATTGAGCTGCTATGAACATTGATGTGGCTGCGTTACTATAGTATGCTGATTTTAAGTCCTTTGGGTATAAACAGAGGAGTGGGATAGCTGGGTCAAATGGTGGTTTCATTCTTAGTTTTCTAAGGAATCTCCATAATGCTTTCCAGATTGGTTGCATCGATTTGCAGTCCCACCATCAATGTATGAGTGTATCTTTCCCCCAACATCCTCACCAACATTTATTGTTGTCTGTGTTCTTGATAACTGCCATTCTAATTGGTGTGAGATGAAATCTTAGAGTAGTTTTGATTTGCATTTCTCTAATTACTAGAGATGTTGAACATTTTTTCATATCAAATTTATAATCTTCTTTCAAGAAGTGTCTGTTCAGCTCCTTAGCCCATTTATTGATTGGGTTGTTTGGGTTTGGTTTTTTATTTGAGGTTAAGTTTTTTGAGTTCTTTATATATCTTGGAGATTGGTGCTATGTGATGTGTTTGTGGAAAAAATTTGCTCCCAAAATGTAGGCTCTCTATTCACCTCACTGGTTGTTTCTTTTGCTGAGAAGATTTTTAGTTTGAGACCATTCCATTTTTAATTCTTGATTTTATTTCTTGCACTTCAGTAGTCTTGTTAAGAAAGTTTGGGCCTGATCAGACATGATGTAGATTTGGGAGTGCTTTTCCTCTACTATGCACACAATCTCTATTGACTGGTATCTTAATTTTTTAGAAAGTAAAGATTCATTTCCTCCTTTATATAGAAATGAGTAATAATAAATGATTATGTAGGGTGGGCATAGGGCTGTCCAACAATAAACTAGATTTTCAGCTTCCTTTGCTGAAACTACTAATTGTAGTCTAATGAGTAAGTAAATTACACTTGGATAAGAAGTAATAAGTGCAAATTCTGTAACAACAAATTAAATAGAAACGATCTTTAGTGAGGATAACTTATGAGTTCCCTTTTCTTGGGCTAAACAAAGAATTTATGCAGAACTATCTATAGACATGTGGATAGCACCCTGAGAAGGATTCTTAACATAAAGTCCAAAAACTAAAGGATCTGTGGATAGAATATAAGAGAGTCACAGACTTGGAGGGGAATAACTTTATCTTATTTTTCACTGAGATGTAACTGAAAGTTGGCACTTCTTTCAATTATGAATTTAGACAAAAAAATTGTCATCTACAGGAACAATAGGTGTTACATCAGGTGGTTTTGTTTGTTTGTTAGATGATGGTCTTGCTATTTTCCCCAGGCTGGTTTTGAACTCTTAGGCTGAAGTTATCCTCCTACTTCAACCTCCCAATTAGCTGGGACCAGAGGTACAAATTACTACACCTGGCTAGATATTTTGGTATTACATTATGCTTGAGAATACAACAAAATATTTTTTCTGATAATCCTTATAGAGAGTTTTTAGTAGATATTAGTCCAATCACTTAATCTTTTACATTTATAATAATAATCAAGAAGCATGTATCAGTAAAACATAAATTAGTTAAATGAATGCTATTTTAATATAATTGGCTTCATTTATAGTACTATTTTATTTTATGCAATCAATATATTACCAAGGTATTCATGAACCTAGGACTATAGCCAGAGGGGCCAATGACTCAAGATGATCAGGAGGCAAAAGACTTAGGCCCTTGACTAGTTTTCTGAATCTCATGACTAAACATTTCCTGGATGTATTGATTTCCCAGTACAAGAGTAGCAAAGTACAACATAAACTGAGGGGGTTTAGAACAACAAAAACATTATCTCACAGAATGTAGAGCCTGGTATTTTGATTTGGATATGAAGTGTCCCCAAAAAGCTCATATGTGAGACAATGCAAGAAGGTTCAGAGGAGAAATGATTGGATTGTGAGAGTCTTAACAAAATCAGCAAATTAATCTCTGATGGGATAAACTGAGTGGTGACTGGAGGAAGTGGTTAGATATATGGGGTATATATTTTGTATCTGGAGAGTGGAGTCTCTCTCTCTCTCTCTCTGCTTCCTAATGTAAGCTGCTTCCCTCTTCAACACTCATGATGTTCTACCTCTCCTTGAGTCCTGAGGAATGGAGCTGGCCTTCTATGGGCTAATAAGTCTGAAATCATGAGTCCTTAAAGTTTTCCTCCTTACAGTTGTTCTGGTCAGATCCTTTAGTCACAGCAGTGAAAAAGCTAAAACACCTGGAATTCCAAATACCAATGTGTTCTCAATATCTACTTCCTTAAAGCTTTTAAGGGACCATCCTTTCTTTCTACTTCCAGCTCCTGGCAACTCAGCCATTCCTAGGCTTGTGGATGCATCACTCCAATATCTGCCTTCCTCTTTATGAGGTGTTCCCTCTGTGTGTCTGTAACTCACATTGTATTTCCTTTCTTTATAAGGATACCAGTTATATTAGATTGTGGGCTCACCTGGTCTAGTATGACTCCATCTTAATCAATTACATTTGCAATGACCTTACTTCCAAATATGAGCACTAGTACAAAGTGTTAGGAATTCAAAAAATATTGTAGGGAGACACAATTAAGCCCACAACACTTGGGAAAGACACACATTTTCATGTAACCTTAATTATCCTATTTTGAAGCCTCTGCTTTATAACATTAGCCTTAACCCAAATAGATATATTTTGATACCAAAATTAAGATCAATTCTAACTCAGATGCAGGTAGCAGAGCTCTTGTTGGGTCTTGATTGCCCAAGAAAATAATTAGCCCTGTTTTTTCCAGTTTACCATAAATGCATTCTCTGATCCAGCAACAAAATATTTTTTTCTGGGATGGAATTCCACCCTACACCCTGTTTTTGTTGATAATAAATTTTATTGGAGTATAGACACATCCATTCTCACATGTATGAACTATAGCTGCTTTCACACTACTGCAAATGACAAAGTTGTGTAGTTGCAGCAGAAACTGTATAGCCCTCAAAGCCTAAAATGTTTAGTATCTGACCCTTTACAGAAAAATATCTTACTGACTTCTTCTCCAGGGTTTAAGGGAACTAAGGAAGAGATTTGACTTATTTTACCATATGTTTTCTGTACTGTGAAAATGTAGGGTTCTTATTCCATCAGAACTTAAAGAATTAACCAGATAGGATAATATATGAACAAGACTTTAAACTGAGCCTATGAATTGCTCAAAATACATTTCTAATTAGAGAATACACTTACCTGTCATTGAGATCAATTATCTAAGGATAATGCTAGACAGAAGAAAGCCCATCATTTCCAAGATTTTTTAAAAATAATAAAGCCACAATAAATTAAACTCACTTGTAATAGGAAAAAAATGGCTATTTCAAATCAAGAGACTTAAATTCTAACAAGAACAATCATCAGTATAATTGTATGATATTTCTTACTTCCACTAGCATTATTAATGGGACTACAGCTTGACCCGACAATGAGAATAGCTTCCCTTGTGGCATTTTGGCAGTTCTATTTCTGTTCTTTGAGAAATAAGAACAGACAAAGGATAAAACTCCTTGCTTGAGCTGCTGAAACAATAACATAGTGTGAAGAATTTCTAGTTACTCAAGAGCTCAAAGGACCCCATTTTTATGGCTTCTTGAGAATTGGAAGCTTGATGAACTTTCACAGAAAAGACTTAGTTCCCTTGAAATGAGCAGTCATACTGGAGCATATCAGTGTATTTTGGGCCTTACAGACAAATGAATATAGCAATGAAATTTATTTTGAAAAAGAAAAAAGATCTCATGTGAAGCAATCATGGATGACTACAGACTAGTATGCTGTGTCTAGGGTGCCTTGTGGAGAGAATAGGTTACTTGCTAGTCCTAGATTCAACTTGATTGCCATGGCACCAGATGGTAAGACTTTATTACCACCGCCACATATCTTCTGAATTTTCTTTAAGAGAGTGTATTCTACTTTGGAATGCTTTGAATATTCTTTAATGAATATTTTTTATTTTCTCTTTTTCTTTATTCTTCTTCTATATACATGACAGTAGTCATGAGTATTTTTCAATGTGCTGGGGATAAAAGTAAAAATGACAATATATTTGACATAGGCTCAAGAATAGAATTAGGGCACAAAGGATTGCACTATTTCCAGAATTTAATGGAATTGAAAAAATGCTAGCAAACCTCAGCCCCAAAGCCTGAGAAACTTTTCATATGGATAGACATTCTCCTATTCCTCTCCTGCTCTTGTGTTACATAAACCATAATGAGCTATGATCCCTTTTAAAGGGATTTTTACTCAGTCCTTGTCTGTTAATTCCTCCTATTTCCATTCTCCACCTCCTGTTCTTACTTGTCTTCCACAAACAAGAACTCTGTTCAGTCACTTTCAGTTGCAGAGAGGTATGATAGATGTCACCAAACATCAGACATGTGAAAATATTGAAAATTAAAGCAAAGGCCTCATTGGATATTTTTATAAACTCTACAGAAATAAAGGTGATTTTTAAATGAGAGTGGAATAATATTTAGTATGGATACTTGAAGAATAACCAACAAAACTCTGAATAAGTTATCCAAACTTTTCATAGGCCAAAAAAGAGTAGGGAGCTTCTATACGGTCATACCACACATGGACTCTGTACTCCTCAATCATGAAGATACAATCAGTGAGAGGACTCCAAGGGAGCCTAGCCAAAGGAATGAATAAATGAAGGAAAGGAAATACCAGGATTTTAAAGGACCAAAGAGTAGAACATTTGGCCACAGGAAGAAGTTTAATGGGGAAAAACAAAATTGGAAAGAAAGGTAGAAACACGACTTTAAAAGAACTTGGAAACTTATTTAATATAACTTAACTCAATTCTTGTGCCTACTAAATGTTCTCCTTGACTGTGCTCTTGGGGAAATACTATGTAAAAGACATCCTTTATTCTCAAGCAGTGTGCAGCCTGGTAGGAGAGAAGGGCAGATGAACAGAGTTTTCATTCTTTCCAGTCATACTTATCTCTCTCCCCATGGCCAATGATATTCAAATGATAGGCATGAAGACATGACAGCCATGTATTTGGTCATTATGACTAAAGAGTGAATAATAATTTAAAGGTGTTAGAAGTGTGAGCATACAAAAAAAAATCATGGAAGCTATGGCACCATATATGAGAAAAAGGGAGAGGGAAAAACTGACCAGGTTGGTGACTTTAAGACCTGGAGACTCAGCAGGAGCATAGATTTCACACGTGTTTGAGAGATTTATGGTGCCATTAATAGAGAAAAATTAGTCAATGAGTCCTTTCTTTTATTCTTCCTATCTTTAATTCTTTCTTTTTGAAATAAGATGAGAAATTTGAGTTTTGACTTAGGCCCATTTAGTGTCTGGTGTTTATAAATATTTATATTATCATTATTCCCTTATGTGTGGGTAAAAAATTGATCTGACAAGTGGAATCACCTTATATTGAAAGGGACAGGATACTCCAGTGGATTCATTCAATGGGCAGTTAGAAATTCAACTTGATCATCTGGCAGATTCTTGTGGTGGTCATAGGTCTTTAGTGAAAATGTAAATTACACACATTTATAAAATACCCAGATAAGAGATCTTTTGGAGTTTTGTTCTCTTAGATTTGATGTTAAATAATTGCATTTAAGTAAAGCAACTGTCTTTAATATACTCAACATTATTTTACAGTTTCCCTAATAGGAACACAAGTACAAAAATCAGAAATGTTGTTCTTCTGTTCTCTGTGCAAACTTTAGTTTTACCTCCCGTTCAGTAATTTCTAGCATGTCATTTTTAGGAAGCCCATATTTACTCCCCTCACCAAATACTATTTTGAATATTACCATTACTTTCCATTTATCCTGGAAAAATTTGTATGACTCTATTAGACTCTCTTCTGAAGGAACAAACCCTTTCTTATTATTAGAATATGAGCTCTTAAAAGGAGGAGGATGAGTCTTACTTATCTGTCTCCCCATGGCCAAGAACAGTGAATAGATACTTTGCTGAATAAATTTATTAACTTGTGACATAATTATTTATTGATAATAAAATTATTTGCCACGTTTCTTTCTAATCACTTATAACTGCCCACCAGCTTTATTTAATGCCCTTTATAGCTGGCATCAGATTACCTTTTCTTGGTAAAGAAATGTCTTAAATATCTGAAGCCAATCTCTCAAACCTCTTTATTTCACCCACTTTTGATAAGCATCTTTTCAAAATTGTATTACATGCTCTGGATAAGAGAATAAGCTTGAACTAATTTAACCATTTCATGTTGACTCAGGTCCAATATAATAGGCATTAATCATTATGCTTTACAGCAAAACAACACAGACCTTCCGCACCCTTGGATTAGACAGAACAGGTTGTGACAAATAGCAAATGGACCCGAATTACTATATTTTCCTGTTTGGTCTTCTGCTCTCTACTGCTTTTCTTCTTTCGCCTGTCACTCTTTGTTGCTAGGGAAACAGACAACTGCATTTGTTAAAACAGTAATCTTAATTTTAGACATGTAACACCTGCATCAGTACATTTGTTACATGAATTTTCTCAGGTAACTGATTTCATAAAAAAAAAAACTGCAAGTTGGCATATTCTCCTTTCATAACACACCTGGAATTATGTGAGAAAAGATTCTTTTTGAAAGTTATATTAAGCTACTTAACTATTAGAAAATGGAACACAAGTTACATATACCATGTTGTTGTTTGCAATAGATGTTGAGAATTTCTGTATGATCATCTCCCTTTTTATAAACATTAACAATGCTTTCTTTTCCTGTGTGTGTGTGTGTGTGTGTGTTTGTGTGTGCAGGAGAGTGCAGATAAAAGTATACCTGTTTTGGGCTTCAACTTATTAATTGTGATGTTATACTAGTCTCTGTTCTCCTCAAGTTTTTATATTAGATATTTTCTTTGCAATGAACAACTTAATCATTTGTCAACTTTAATCTTAAGACAAGGCACACACTATGTTTTAATTCTTGCTGATATTTGGATAGTAGATGTCTCTCAAAGATACATATGATAAAGGTGTGGCCCCCAGCCTATCACAGTATTGGAAAGTGGTGGAGCCTCTAGGAAGTGGGCTCTAGTTGAAGAAAGTAATTTGGGCCTTCCCTTTAAGAGAGAGAGATTAGGACCCTGGCCCCTTGTTGTCTCTCCTTTGCTTTCTGGCCATCATGAAATGAGTGGCTTTCTCCATCAAGCACTTCTGCCATGGTGTGCAAGGGCACCACAGGCCCAAAGCAGCAGGGCTTAGCAACCATGGACCAAAACCTTTGAGCCAAAATAAATCTTTTTCTATTTTAAGTTGATTATCTCAAGTATTTTGTTACAGTGACAGAAAGCTGAATCTTTTTGACTGCTAATTTTGAGGCCAGCCATGATGTAGCAATTGCTAGATCATTGGTCCAGTTTCAGTCTTCATTGTACTTGACCTGGTGACATAATGTGGCAAACCTGGCCCTTGGGACCTTGTCATAGTCTAATTTTTTTTCTAATTATATAGACTATTCCCACAAAATCTCATCACACTCTACTTCCAGATTTCAACATTTGTACATTAGACCTCTGTTTATATTGAGTACCAAAAATTTAGTATGTACCCTGTATATTAAAATATTATTTTTATATTGAAAATTATCAAATTTCTATCTCAAACTTTGTTTCTGATCCTGAAAATCAATGGAAACTTCATTGTCTCTAAATGGTAAAAGCCCAAAGGGTAACTCTAAATTTATTTATTTTTTAATTTATATAGGACAGCAAAATGCAATACAATTCTTATTACACATATAGAGCACAATTTTTCATATCTCTAGTTGTATACAAAGTATATTCACACCAATTTGTGTCTTCATACATACTTTGCATAGTAATGATCATCACTTTCAACCATCATTTATAACCCCATGCCCTCTCCCTTCTCCTCTAACCCCTCTGCCCTGTCTAGAGTTTTGTCTATTCCTTTCATGCTCCCGCTCCCCATCCCTCTATGAATCAGCCTCCTTATATCAAAGAAAACATTTGGCATTTGATTTTTTGGGATTGGATAACTTCACTTAGCATTATCTTCTCCAAATCCATCCACTTACCTGCAAATGTCATGATTTTATTATCTTTTATTGATGAGTATATTCCATTGTGTATTTATGCCACATTTTCTGTATCCATTCATCTACTGGAGGGCATCTAGGTTGGTTCCACAGTTTAGCTATTGTGAATTGTGCTGCTATAAACATTGATGTGATTGTGTCCCTGTAGTATGCTGTTTTTAAGTCCTTTGGGTATAGTCTGAGGAGAGGGACAGCTGGGTCAAATGATGGTTTCATTCCCAGTTTTCCAAGAAATCTCCTTACTGCTTTCCATATTGACTGCACCAATTTGCAGTCCACCAGCAGTGTATGAGTGTATCTTTTTCCCCACATCCTCACCAACATTTATTGTTGTTTGTCTGCATAACAGCTGCCATTCTGACTGGAGTGAGATGAAATCTTAGAGTGGTTATGATTTGCATTTCTCTAATTGCTAGTGATGATGAACATTTTTTCATGCATCATTGTTAATTGATTGTACATCATTTTCTGAGAAATGTCTCTTCAGGTCCTTGGCCCATTTATTGACTGGGTTACTTGGTTTTTGGTGTTTAGTTTTTTGAGTTCTTTATATACCCTAGTGATTAGGGCTTTATCTGATGTGTGAGGGGGAAAGATTTGCTCCCAAGATGTAGGCTTTCTATTCACCTCACAGATTGTTTCTTTTGCTGAGAAGAAGCTTTTTAGTTTGAGTCCATCCCATTTATTGATCCTTGATTTTGATTCTTGCACCACAAGGGCCTTATTAAGGAAGTTGGGGCCTAATCCCACATGATAGAGATTACTACCTATTTTTTCTTTTATTAGACACAGTGTCTCTGGTTTCATTCCTAAGTCCTTGATCCATTTTGAGTTGAGTTTTGTACATGGTGAGAGATAGGGGTTTAATTTCATTTTGTTGCATATTGATTTCAAAATAATTTATAATTATCTTCTGTATTTCTGTAGTGTCTGTTGTGATATTTCCTTTTTCATCACGTATGTTAGTAATTTGAGTTTTGTCTCTCTTTCTCTTTCTTAGCATGGCTAAGAGTCTGTGGGTTTTATTTATTTTCTCAAAGAAGCAACTTTTTATTCTGTCAATTTTTTCAGTTTCATTGATTTTAGCTCTGATTTTAATTATTTCCTGTCTTCTGCTGCTATTGGTGTTGATTTGTTCTTTTTCTAGGGCTTTGAGATGTAATGTGAGGTCATTTATTTGTTGACTTTTTCTTTTTTTAAAAAAAGATTTTTTTAGTTCCAGATGGACACAGTATCTTTATTAATTTTTTTTTTTATGTGGTGCGGAGGATTGAACCCAGTGCCCCACACTTGCAAGGCGGGTGCTCTACCACTGAGCTACAGCCCCAGCCCAACTTTTTCTTCTTTTTCTTCTTTTAAGGAATGAACTCCATGTAATGAACTTTCCTCTTAGAATGTTGAGCCTGACTCTGTTGGTGTCCCTCCATATATGCTATTGCATCCTGGTCCTGGTTCCTGGGCAAGTCAGCATGAGTGGATCTAGACTTGACCTCCCCAGGTAGTCTGCTGGTTGGAAGGATCAGTCCTGCACCAGAGGCTAGGCTCTGGGCGGAGGTGTTTGCCCTAATTGTCGTGAGGGGTGGACTAGGCCTACTGAGAGCCTGGGTTCCATGTGGGCTAGTGTGGGTGTTCTGGGCTTGGTAACTCTAAATTTAAAAGGTGTTGAAACAAATTCTTGATTTTCCTTCATAAAATTGCCTGTTCTCCTCACTTTAGGAAAAACAACTCTATTCTTCTAATAGCTTTAGTTTAAAACGTTGAAAAAATGCTTCCATTACTCTTTTGCATTCCCCAAACCTATTGTCAGCTTATCCTATGAACACTGTCTTAGAAATACATGCAAAATATGACCAACTTTCTACTGTTCTCACCTTCCTCACCCTGGTCTGAGCTGCTGTATCTCTTGCATTGAGCATAGCAATTGCATCATAGCTGTACTCACACTTCTATCCATTGCCTTCAAGATTCCACCTCTCCTCCCAGAAGCCAGTGTGATCTTTAAAAAATTAAAGTCCAGATCATGTAGAATACTTCTATCATCAGTCTCCAATGGTTTACTGCCAGGTTGAAAATTAATGAATCAAGAACTCTTGGCATGGTTGAAAAATCTGAATGTCTGGTTTGTCAGCATCTAATTTCATAACAGTTATCCTTTTTCCATGGTGATCCAGATGCATTAGTCTCATTACTGTTTGTGCTACTTTCTTGTACCCCAAAACTGGGTTTCTTTTATGCACATAACCTGCTCCCTCACTACCTTAAGCCAAATATTACCCATCAAGAATATCCTTTCCTGACCATTTTTTTTATAAAGAGAACACACATTTTCAATTTATCACCATCAGCCTCAGAACATAGTGATTTTTTTTTAATGTATCCATCTAAATGGTCCTCTTCCTTGTAGAATTCAAGGCACCTTGAGATCAGGAGCTTCATTTGTTTTGCCCTTGTTACATCCTCAGTGCTTGGGATAGGGTCTACCTCTTAATGCACAGTACATACCTATGGGATGAATGGGTGGATTAATAATGACCTTTGGGGCTTTCACTATTTTGCTAGCTTCTTCTTGAGAAATATTTTTTCTCTAATCTATCCACAGACTCTTTTGGATTTGTACTATTTACCCTTTACTGTTTACTTTAGTCAAACACGCACACTAAATCAATTTGTTCTGTCCTGAGGATAATGCCATGCCTAACCTATAGAACAAGATTCTAGTGACAACCACTTTCTCTGAGGCTCAGGGGCCTTCTGTTGCCTTATTTGGGGCTTGTGGTTTTGTTGAAGTTGATTGTGGTTATTTGAAGACTGATTGCCAGTTAAGGCAGGGAATCGCTCTATAGATTTTCTCGTGTAAAATTCTAGAAGTTTTAGAGTAAAAACATAATCAGGAAATTATGCTTGATTTGTATTGGAAATTCATCTAGCTTCCTAGCATGATTAAGCACAATAAAAGCAATTTAACTTTTCTTTTTATGTGTTAATAATATGTTTACATAACACTTAGTAAAGTAGTACAGAAATATATTAGAAATAAATATGAGTGAATATAAATAGTAAAATGAATGGAAATGATATTGTTTTTACATTTTCAATATGGGAAAAATAAGGAATAGTGGAGAGAACAGAAATTTCTGAGGCAGACGAAAGTAAAAGGAAAGTTGAAGCACACATTCATTTTTCAGATTGATAAACAGAGACAATTACATAAATGGAACTATTCAAATAGAATAAATCTAACCAATCCTAATACTGTAATGCTACTTTTATTGTATCATACTAACTGTAGCAGAGACTCAACATATTGAAATTTCTTTACTATGATGGTTTTAGGAGACTGGCTTATACATACATTAAAGGTAATATAAATTGGAATATAAGTTGTTTTTGGTAATAGCATAAATGTCAATTAAATAATATACTGAATAATTTTATTACAATTTATGAGTAATGTTTTTTTGTATCAGGCAATCTCAAAGAAAGGAAATGAAGTCTTAAATAATAAATGAAACAAATATAGAAAAGTCGAGTACTTTAGTTCAAAACTAGTTGCTACTATGAAACTGAATTGGTTGTGAACAAATTAAATACATAAAAGAAAGGGACAATAATAAAATGATATCAAGTGAAGTGTTATTTAATATCTCATCAAGTGATATCTTTTAAAATATCATTTACTATTTAGTCAAACCAAACAAACACTTCTCAACCAACCAAATGAACAAATAAACAACTCTATTATTTTTTATTCTTTTAATTTTTTTTAATGATGAGATAATATTAAATATTTGGACCCCAAACAATGGAGCATCTATGTACATCAAACACACCCTCTCAATTTGAAGTGTCAAACAGACCACAATACAATAATACTGGGTGACTTTAACACATCACTCTTGCTACTGTCCAGATCTTCCAAATAAAAATTAAATAAGGAAACTCTAGAACTAAATAATACAATCAATAATTTAGACTTAACAGATATATATATAGCATATTTCATCCATCAACAAGAAAATATACTTTCTTTTCAACAGCACATGGCTCCTTTTCTAAAATAGACCATATCTTATGCCACAAAACAACTCTTAGTAAATACAAAAAAACAGGTATAATATCCTGAATTCTATCAGACCACAATGGAATAAAATTGGAAATCAATGATAAAATTAAAAAAATATATAAGCTATTGTAACAAACGGAGGCTAAATATTTCACTGTTGACTAATGAATGGATAGTAGAAGAAATCAAGGATGAAATAAAAAAATTCTTAGAGGTAAATGATACAACATATCAAATTCTCTGTGACACTATGAAGTCAGAACTAAAAGGAAAGTTTATTGTATGAGTGCATTCATTAAAAGAACAAAAAGTCAAATAAATGACCTAACACTACATCTCAAAGAAAAAGAAGAACAAATCAACATCAAAAGCAGTAGAAGACAGAAAATCTTTAAAATCATAGCTGAAATCAATGAAATCAAAACAAAAGAAACAATTGAAAAAATTGACAAAACAAAGTTGGTTCTTTGAAAAAATAAATAAAATAGATAAAACCCTGGCCATGTTAATGAAGAGATAAAGAGAGAAAACTCAAATTACTAAAATACAAGATGAAGAGCTAAATATTGCAGTGAATATGTCTGAAATACAGAACATAATTATAAAGTATCTTTGAAAATTTATACTTCAATAAAATAGAAAATATTGAAGACATTGACAAATTTCTATATATATATATATATATATATATCTACCCAAACTCAATGAGGAGGTCATACACAATTTAAACAGATCAATTTCAAGTAAAGAAATAGAAAACACCATCAAAAGCCTACAAACCAAGAAAACCCCAGGAACAGATGGATTCTCAGCCATCTGTTGAATAGGCTATTTTTTTTTCCAGTGAATGTTTTTGGCTCCTTTGTCTAGTGTGACATAACCGTATTTATGTGGGTTTGTCTCTGTGTCCCCTAATTCTGTACCATTGGTCTACAAGTCTATGTTGGTGCCAATACCCTGCTATTTTTGTTACTATAGTTCTGTAGTACAGTAGTACATTTTTCAAAAACTGATGGGAAAAATAAGAAATAATGGAGAAAACAGAAATTTCTGAGGCAGAAGTAAGTAAAAGGAAAATTGAAGAACACATTCATTTTTAGATTGATGAACAGAGACAATTACATAAATGGAACTATTCAAATAGAATTAATCTAACCGATCCTAATACTGTAATGCTAGTTTTATTGCATGATACTAACTGTAGCAGAGACCTAACATTGAAACTTCTTTACCATGATGATTTTAGGAGACTGGCTTTAAAAGACTTTATAAGAAGAATTAACACCAATACTCCTCAAAGTATTCCATAAAATAGAAAGGAAGGGAACCCTTCCAAACTCATTCTATGAGGCTAATATCACCCCAATATTAAAACCACACAAAGACACATCAAGGAAAGAAAACTTCAAACCAATATCCCTGATGAACATAGATGCAAAAATTCTCATAAAATTCTGTCAAATCGCATACAAAAACATATTAAAAAGATGGTGCACCACAATTAAGTGGGGTTCATCCAGGGTGCAGGGTTGGTTCAGCATGTGGACATCTATAAACATAATTCATCATATGGATAGTCTTAAAACTAAGAATCATATGATCATCTCAATAGATGCAGAAGAAGCTTTTGACAAAATATAGCACACCTTCATGTAGGAATATACCTCAAAACATTGTAAAAGCTACATATGCTAAACCTCATTCTAAATGGAGAAAATTTGACAGCATTCCCTCTAACAACTGGAACAACAAAAGGATGTCCTCTTTCACCACTTCTATTCACCATCATCCTTGAAAATCTAGCCAGAGCAATTAGGCAAAAGAAAGAAATTAAGTGGATATGAATAGGTAAAGAAGAACTCAAACTATCAGTATTTGCTGATGACATGATTCTATATCTAGAAGTTCCAAAAAAAATCCACCAGAAAACTTCTAGAACTAATAAATGAATTTAGCAAAGTAGCAGGATATAAAATCAATACCCATAAATCAAACACATTTATATACATCAGCAATGAATCCACTGAAAGAGAAATTAGGAAAACTATTCCTTTCACAATAACCTCAAAAAACATTAAATACCTGGGAATCAGGTGAAAGCCCTCTACAATGGAAACTACAGAACACTAAAGAAGAAATTGAAGAAAACCTCAGAAGATGGAAAGGTCTCCTATGCTCCTGGATAGGCAGAATTAATATTGTCAAAATGACCATAGTAGCAAAAGCCTTATACAGATTTAATGCAATTCCTATTAAAGTCTTCATAGAAATAGGAAAAGCAATCATAAAATTTATTTGGAAAAATAAGAGACCCAGAATAGCTATGCCCATCTTTAGCAAGAGAAGTGAATCAGGAAGCATCACAATACCAAAACTTAAACTGTACTACAGAGCTAAGGTAACAAAAATGGCATAGTATTGGCACCAACATAGACTTGTACACCAATGGTACAGAATAGAGGTCACAAAGACAAACCCACATAAATACAGTTACGTTGTACTAGAGAAAGGAGCCAAAAACATTCACTGGAGAAAAGATAGCCTATTCAACAAATGGTGCTGGCAAAACTGGAAGTCTTTTTGTAGCAAAATGAAATTAAACCCCTATCTTGCACCCTGCACAAAAATTAACTCAAAGTGGATCAGAATTTAGATACTGGAACAGAGACCCTGCACCTAATAGAAGAAAAAATGGCCTAAATCATCATCATGTTGGCCTAGGATCTGACTCCCTTAACAAGACTCCTAAAGCTCAAGAAGCAAAATCAAGAATCAATAAATAGGATGGATTCAAATTAAAAACCTTCTTCTCAGCAAAGGAAACAATACCATGAAGAGAGAGCCTACAGATTGGAAGAAAATCTTTACCACATGCACCTCCAATGAAGCATTAATCTCTAGGATGTATAAAGAACTCAAAAGAAAAACTCAACACCACAAAAACAAATAATCTAATCAATAAATGGGCTAAGGAATTGAACAGACACTTCACATAAGAAGAAATACAATTGACCAGCAAACGTATGAAAAACTGTTCAACATCTCTAACAATTAGAGAAATGCAAATAAAAACTTTACGAAGATTTCATCGGACTCCTGTCATAGTGGCAATCATTACTAGTACAGGCAACAAAAAATGTTGGCGAGGATGTATGGGAAAAGGTACATCCATACATTGCTGCTGTATGTACATCCATACATACTGAAAATTGTTGCAACCACTATGGAAAGCAGTATGGAGATTCATCAAAAAACTTGAAATGAAACCACGATTTGACCCAGCTATCCCACTCCTTGGTTTATATCCAAAAGACTTAAAATCAGCATACTATAGTAATGCAGCCACATCAATGTTTTTAGCAGCTCAATTCACAATAGCTAAACTATGGATCAACCTAGGTGTCCCACAATATATGAGTTGATAAAGAAAATGTGGTATATATTTTCAATGGACTATTTCTCAGCTTTAAAGAAGAGTGAAATTATGGCATTCACCAGTAAATGGATGGAGTTGGAAAATATCATGCTAAGTGAAATTAATATGATGAAACCAAAAGGCCAAACCAAAGGCCAAATGTTTTCTCTAATATGTGGATTCTACTTCACAATAAGACAGGGAGCACTAGAGAAGAATAGTGTTACCTTAGATTAAGTAGAGGGAAATGATGGGAGCAGAGGGATGGGGAGGGGATATGGACAAAGGAAATATAGTAGAATGAAGCAGACATTATTCTTTATGTATATATGTGACTACATGACCAATATGATTCTATAAGATGTACACTCATCAAAGTGAGAAATTATACCCCATCTATGTATGATATATCAAAATGCAAAGTTAGTCTCTCTTGTCTGTTAGCATTTGACGCACCATGCTTCATCTGCATGTCCTTCCCTCCTTCTCTGCCACGTGGTCTTGCTCTACCTGCATCTTGGCGCTGCCTCTTTCAATCAGAGCCCCCTGTAGCAGCAACTGACATCACCCATGGAAATAGCTGTCGGAATTGTGATTTTTTTACACCCTTTTTAACACCAGCTGCATATGTGCTAAGGAATATGAACCAGTTCAGAAAAACTTAAATAGAAGATGTTGACTAGCAGTTAAGGTCCAGAAACCTTTCAGAAAATGCTGTGTCTTTAAATGAGCAAAAGTTTTTAGTTAGGTACATTGTGGGCATTCAGTTTCATAACCATATGCTCACTCCTGTCAGAGTGGCAATCATTACTAGTACAGCAACAAAAAATGTTGGCGAGGATGTATGGAAAATGGTACATCCATACATTGCTGCAGTATGTACATCCATACATACTGAAAATTGGTGCAACCACTATGGAAAGCAGTATGGAGATATTTTGCACTTTTAAAAAATATGTACACTATACAGGTGTACAGTCAAATTATTGTTCCGATTAAGTGTTAAATAATTTAAGTGTTGAAACATTGGTAAAAAATAAAAATTAAAAAAATAAAAATATTTGTTGGAGAAAATATTTCCAAAAGATGAGGATGGAAGAGCGGGAATACACAAGAGGAAACTTCAGGGGTCTGTGCAGTTCTACCCTCTATAAAACAAGAGAGAGAAAGAAGGAGAACTGGACATAAGAAATGGCCACTGAGAGATGGCAGCTCAGTATAATAAAGATTTGGTGATGCTGGCAGGGACTCCTCCTGCTGATTTGCCTGTCAGACCTGTGTTCTGTAGAAAGGGTTTATATTAGCACCTCTGCTGGGCATAATCACTGGTGGCATCCCGGAGTAGAGTGATCTCAGTGCTCAGTGTTGGTGGAACCAGAGAGGTGACAGCTGGAATTTCCGGGCATCCATATTACTTGCCACAGGGTATCTATCTGAGTGGTGCAGTTTCTTGGCAACAATAAGAATGATTTTGGATTCCTTGACAAACTGAATGGTGCAAAATGACCTTCCTAGCCTGAATCCTGTACTTCTGTATTGTGAGGCGGCCAGCACCTTGCCATGGTAATTTTTCCTGCTCAGGAGAGGATAAGCCACCTGAGAAAATAAAGGCTGAAATAGTTAGTGAAGAAATAAAAGACAAAGTCAGGATTATAGTTTTAAGGGAACATCTGATAGTTTTATCCTACCAGTCCTGGGAGGAGCTGGAACTGAACAATTGGAAAATGGCTTGGGTGGTTTTATTTAAGGAGGTACATCAAAGGCAGGGGTGGAGGCTTGCTTCCTGATCTCTTGCAGTCAACAGGTTGATTGGCATCTTGGCAGGCTATACCCGTCTCTGAGAGGCTGTGTGGCTACAACGGGTTACCCCATCTCGAGTGCTGTGTGGGACCAGGCAGAGTTCAATAGGACTCACATGTATCTGGGCGATCTTGTCAGGAGGATTGCCACTTGAAGTTCCCAAATACCAGATTTTCCTATTCTATGGGCTTCCATGATGATGTGGGCCACACATAGTCCACGAATGGATCTAGACACTTCTTTAACTGTTTTGTTACAGAAAATAAATTTCTATAGTTTTTAAAATTTAATTTCTAATTATCACTTGAAAATGTTTATTTTAAGTACTTTCTTGGTTCATTTTGACAGTTTCTTTCATAGTAGACATGAATATATTGCAAACCTAGAATCTAAATCTCTCTCTACCAAGACATAACACTTAGATCTTTGGTTATCACTGGAAGTTGATATGTCAAAGCTTAACTGTCATACATAAAATTTTAAATATTCAAGGTAAATATGAATGAAAAAATAAAAGGAAATATTAACCAATATTATATGTAAATTAAAAGTATTATTTCAAAATGAACATATATAAGATATTAATGAAATGTTTTATACCCATTTTTGATAGCAAGTCTTCAAAATTTGTTATGTATTTTAAAATATTTATAGTATACCTCAATTTTAATGCTAAATTTTCATCTGAAATATATTATCTAAAAATTTAGATTTTATTAAGCTTATAGTATAATATAAAATTAAATATTTAGCTTGCCCCAAATATACTTACGTATATTGAATTTAATACCGATTTTCAAATTTAAATAAAATTGAATTAAAATTAAGCAAAAGGAAAAAGTTAAATTCCTCAATCACATTTGCTCAATAGCCATACATGCTTAGTGGATTCCATATTGGGTAGCACAGATAGACAAAGCCAATTAAAATAATCATGTCCCCTTGGCTTCAATGAATGCTTTGAGGCAGATACCCAGGCTTAGTACAATCAATGTGCGTCATTTCCCTAGTCTTGGGATTATTTTATGATAGTCCTTCAAAGTTTAACTCAGGATATGTCATCTGTAGCTGGGAACATGCTACCATCCTTGCCACAGCTATACTTAATTTTCCTGTCATTTTACCATAGAAGCAGTTGCAGACAATATGCATATGCTTGAGGATGACTGTGTTCCAATAAAGTTTTATTTATGGACATTCAAAATTTGAATGTCATATAACTTTCATGTGCCACAAATCATTATTTTTCTCTTGATCTTTCCCTCAACCCTTTGATATGTAAAAACCACTTTAGCTTATGGACCATGTGAAAACAGGAGGTTGAGTTAGTTATGACCTGCAGATCTGACGTGCAGACCTCTGCTCCACTACCTTAGATGTGAGCAAGGAAGCCAAGGCCTTGTATTCATGAGAAAAGATATCATGAGGATGAAGCAAACATTCAGAAATGGACCAACCTGAAACGCTTGAATGGTCTTTATTGAACTGTCTGGAAGACCATTCTCCTTCTGTAATTCTATTTATTGACATTCTCTTCATTCTTTTAGCTAGTTTAATTTCCATAAATTGTAAGACAAAAAAATTGATATACAAAATGATGTATTTTAATTCCTTGAAAATTTCTGAAATAGAATTCTATTTCCCATTAGACAGATTATACTTGATGAATTCAATGTTACTTGATATATTTACTATTTTTTTGAAGTGTTGTGATGTCTCAAAGTCACTGTGTGACATTCAAAATTTGAATGTCATATAACTTTCATGTGTCGCAAAATTATGTATGTTCTAAACAGAGTAACATAAATAGTATATATGGTGCATACTTTGGTATGTAATATATGACAAATCATTTATTTAGAGTGAAGACAAGTAGAATAATGATAAGGTTAGACATTTATTGCATCTTCTTAAAATAACCTTTTAATTTTAATGATATATATCCAAAATTAGACTATTTCATTAAAAGTAATTTTAAAAATTCACAGACTAATAAACTGAGACATAGAAATTAAGTGAATTGCTGAGATGATATTGTTTTAATTGGATGATTTGGGTTTTGAACTACCACATGCATTGCCCTGATGTCTAGACTCTTTAATATACTGTGCTGTCATATAAGTAAGTAAATTTTGAGACAGATCTAAGCCTTTTATTTTTAATTTAGTAATTTACTACAATAATACAAAAAAGAATAACTGGATTCAAATTCAAGATAGAGTAGAATAAATTCTATTTCAAACTGATGAATTTTAAAGTCAAGAATTATTATTGTTCAAAAGGTCAGAGGAAATTGAAAAATTGTCAAGACACATTTAAAAAATTTATTAGAATAATGATAACTTTCTCCCTTACTAGTGCTTATCAAAATTAAAGCAATATATTAATTTCCAAAGTTTCATATCAAATTAGAAATGGGTTGAATAAGTCAAAATGATCTAATCAACATTTGCACAAATTTTACTCTATAAATTCTGGATAAAATCAATGAGTATCATTTTTTTTCCTTTAAGATTTATTTATCTAGGCAATTATGCAATTTTTGTACTGATTTAAAATAAAATAACTTCTACACTTATATTTCACAGTGTTAAATATTTTTTATGTTTTTCTTTGGACACTAGTCAAAGAATAAATATTCCAATACTAATATATCCAATATATCTCTGTATAATAGCAATACTATATATATATATATATATATATATGTGTACATGTATATACATATATATGTAATAACAATACTAGTATATCTATTTTTATTTTAAATTCGATATTTTGGGTTATGTAATAAAGTAATGTATTTACCAACTACCTGGAATTTCATTGACAGCAACACAGAAACAGATAGTGTCCATGTTTGTGATAGCAAGCTCATTATCTTAGTTCTTATAGATGTATTATATCTCCATGTTCATTTACTCTGACATAATTCTATGAAAGGCAACTGAAAATCTGTTTGGTTGCCAAGTTTAAGGTAGATTTTGAATTATTTCTTAATGTTTTGTCAATGAAGTAATGAACACCAGGACTAGTCAAATTTACTCAAAAATTTAACCAGCTCATGTATACATACTTATTTTAAATTGAAAAAAAACTTTATTCCATATTTTATAGCCAGTTAATCAATTCAATTTCCCAGTGTTCAACCAACTCCAAATTGTTACAGTACATTATAACCCAATACCGATTTCTGTACTACATGATCCAGAGTGTGCAGTAGAATATGATCTGGAATTCCAGGTATGAAGCCAAAGCAATCAGATGCCACCTTGTGATTTTCAACAACATAACTGTATGTTCTAAATGGACTTCTCTTCACAAGTTTTATTTCTTTATCAGAATGATGGATACTGACTGAGGTCATTAAGACATTAAAATAAAATTTGTATCTTAAAGAGAGTCACCCTCATTCATCGTTCATTTGCTCCATAGTTCAATGAATGACCTAAATAGTACTATAAAATTAAATTTTTATTTAGTGTTGATGAAATATTTATTTATTAAAAATGTAGTCATTTGCAATCAAATTTTTACTACAACCTCTATATTTGGAATCTGCTGATAGTTACTGGAAGCTGTTTGGGGATTGGAACACTCAGCACTATTGTATTGTGATCAATAATTAAATTTAGTGCTGACATGCATCTAGTTTATGCAGCCGTCTCTGACAATCCCATCTTGCAAAATTAATCCTTTCCAATTTATTTAATAGAAGACATGAACAATAAAATGATTCAGATGAGTACCAATGCAGGATTATTTCTGGTCAATATTACTTTATTATAAATTGGGTCCACATACTCATTAGTAAATTAACTGTCAAATCTGAAAACAGCCTTTTTTTGTTTAAAGGTAATTATTAGTACTGAAGACAAGAAGGCACTTAACCTTGCTGTACAGTTGTCCTTACCACAGTGTTTTTTATTCCAGGCTATAACTAACCCATCAAAGCTACAGAGGGAAAATAATTAGTGATATTAAATGGATGAATTTTAACTATTACAATACCATAGCTGTTTAGATACAGAGCATGTAACTACATAATGGCAAGGTTCTTATAATTATTTAAAATCTGGGTTCATTTTGGAGATATTTTAGTTTTTGCCAACAGAAAAATCTACTGGAAAAAAAAAGAAGCACTAATATAGAAAGAATTTTACTTAATAAGATAGCTTTAAAGTGGCTGATTTTCTTCTTTGAAAATTTCATCAGAAATTACTTCCAGCATTGACAATTTATAAATTCTTTTTAATACTGATTTTTAGAAAAATAAACTCTCATGTAAGATGTTTTGTCACAGTTTTCTGATTTTTTTCACCCTATTAATTAACCAGTTCAGTTACTGCTTGAAACCACTAAATTACTTTAAAGAAATACTTCACACAAATGCATTAAACCATTCATTTTTCTACTTTGCTGTATCATCTGTACAAATTTAGAAGAGTCTTGGATAGACATCATCCTATTATTTGAATTCAGGGAAGTATAATTAATACAACTTTATTTTAAATATTAGTTTTCCAAACAAACTCACAGTGAAAAGCATAAAGCACCTATAGAATGGCTGGAATGGACACAGTCTTGTATTGTGCATTTTTCTATTATTAGAAAAGTAGGAGGTATTCGCTTTCAATGTTTGTACCAAATACAAATTTGATGGAGAAGTGCTGAGTCTTATTGTATTGATCGCTGCTACACCTATCAAAGAATTGAAACAGAGTGAAGAGAAAGTGGCACATATTCATTCTATTGATGTTGTATGCTATCAATAATCTCAACCTCAAGAAGTCCTCAAATTACATTTATTAACTGTTTCATCTATTTATTAAATTGTTCAGAATTCACAAAGAATACCAACATGCTATTTGTATTATAAAAATATACTACCCCTACATTTTAATCACTGAGCTTGTATTCACACGAGAGACCATGAACTAGATGATAAATAATGAAAATTCAGCTTGTTAATAATACACTATTGACTGGAATAAAACGACTCTTGTTTATTCAGCTCATCCATACGTTCTGAGAAATCAGTTGAAAAATATATCCCTAGAGAAACATCTTACAGTTATTAAAAACATTTTTATAACTGAATGACAGTTTTAAATATATTCATAATTTTACTACTAAATGCAGTGGCTACATAGATGAGGTATTTGTGAAACATCATTATGTTAGCATTGTGTCATGTGCACAACATGACCAAGTGATCAAGGGCTAGGAAAATTTTGTCTTATTTACTCATCAATAGCTCATAGTGCACATTGGAGAGCCATTCTTTTTCCAAGACTGGACTCCTGTCACTACTGAATTATTATGACTGGAAAGGAAGAGGTAGAATCAAGGTGCCCACACACTGCAGGAAGGCATGCTGACTGTGGGTCTTGCACATTTTGTCTTTAGTTTTGTGTTGACTCCACACTAGTATCTATAAGATTTACTGGTTCCACTTCTATTTTCACTGTGATTTCAAACATTACATTAGCTAATTCTTTGGGGAGAATGAAAAAAATCATCTACTTACCAGGTTTAAAATAATTGTCACTAGTTACTTATTTGTGACATTTACTCAATCACCATTAGTACCATTAGCATTGTGGTATTTACTAAAGAGTTCCTTGCTAATGACAATCTTACACGGTACTCAAAATCAGTGAAGTGGGGACTACTTTAGTACTCTGACCTCTAAGAATTTACCACTTAAAAGATCAATGTGCATAAATAAAGACTTACACCATTGCAATTTGCTGAGAGTTGGTGTAAAAGGAAAACCTATAATATAGACTTTATGCTTTGCCCATGGTTTAGAATTAATGGGTTTCATATTGTGAAATATGAAAGGGTGGATGTAAATGACTTTCCTTTCCATATAAATAATCAGGGAATATTTCATTGGATTTGGACCTGAACAATGATACAAAGCAATGGCTTGGTCCAGCCTGGAGCTGCAGATTCCTGTGGTAATTTTGTATACTAGCAAGTGTTGTTTGCCTGGTAAGCTGTGTTGACCTCCTTCTTCACTGACCGATTTTCACTCGCAGGATTTAGTGGTGATGAGAATCTCTCTCTCTCTCTCTCTCTCTCTCTCTCTCTCTCTCTCTCTCTCTGTGTGTGTGTGTGTGTGTGTGTGTGTGTGTGAGTGAGTGTGTGAAGAAATCACGGAAGTAAAAAATATTTTGGGGCAGCTGAGTTGATATCATAAAACAAAAGCATAATAACATAAAACAAAAGTCACATGTAGGCAAAGGGTATGATGAATTTTGTAAATTTCAGGTATTATTCATGAAGCCACACAACTGGAGTCTGGACACTAAGTGGAAGCACAAAACAACAATTGCTGTACATAGATTGTGTTATTCCCTCTGGATAAAACTTTCCAATAACTCCCCATTTCATGCAGCACAAAGATGAAGGACTGTTTTTTCTTTCTCATCCTGTTCCTTTCATTCTCCAGCACCACCCTCTAAGGGCTTCCTTCCATCACTCATCCCACCCCAGTGTCCAGTGGTACTGTCTGCCTCTGCCTCCTGCATCACACCAAGTTCACTCCCACTTCAGGGCTGTGCCCAAACGTTCCCTTTCCACAAGTCTTTACTTTGACCTTATCTTGTTCTATTTTTCCTTTATTGCACTTTTAATATAAAATGTGAGCTAAGTATAATATATTTTATATAAAATGCAGCAGATGTGATTTCCATACTCATATCAAATATAAGATTTATGAGATCTGGATCTCTCCAGTGTTGTGCTGATAATTGTTTAGCAATCAACTTTCTGGGGGAGAAGAAAGTCTTGGTTGCACCGTTTCTTCGGCACAAATGCTGCCATGCCCCCTGAAACTCCAAGTTATAACAATGGGTTTGCAAAATTCCTGAAAATGCAAAAATGGGCTCTTAGAAGCTGAGAGAAGCTGGCTTCCGAAAGTGACTAAATTTTTGTCTGTTTTGCTCTTGGATCTATCCCTAACAATAGAATAGTGTCTACTATCTGAAAGTGTTTGATGGGCACTTATTGAATGACTGAATGCAATCTATCTGTGATCAGTCTAAAACATAAATCTCACTATGACAGTTCTCTCCTTAAAATCTTAAAAATATAAGATTCAGGATCTTTAGCAAGTTGTTTACAACTCACCAAGATCTGTATGCCACAGCCTAATTTCTCACCATCACATCCTACATTACGTTTTATGAGATTGCTAGAGGGTAAAGTATGAACATTCCATGTTCATCTCACCTGACATTATGCCTTTAAAACTTTGCACATGCTTCTTTCCAAATTCTTTCTGGAAAATTACTAAAGTTCTTGCAAATCTTACCTATGTGGGAATAACATTCTCAGTATAGCTTTCCCAGCATATCTTCCTACTCTTTTCAATATGCATAGGACAGAATTAAACAGCTGCTTCCTGATCACTGTTACATCTAGTCTTTATATATGCTTCTTTCTAAAATCCAAATCATTCCCTTATCTTTTTCTGAGCAGTTTTTTTTCTTGCATTAGGTTCCATTTTCACATTTATTCAAGCACTTCACATTTTTTAAAAAATATTTAGTTTTTAATTGTAGTTGGACACAAACCTTTATTTTATTTGTTTGTTTTTATGTGGTGCTAAGGATAGAACCCAGGGCCTCGCACGTGCAAGGCGAGTGCTCTACTGCTGAGCCGTAACCCCATCCCCCATGCTCTTTACATTTTTCACATTACAGAAGTAACACATGATCTTTTAGAAGAAGGTACAAAAAGGAGAGAGATATGTACATTTAAAAGTATAAATTTTCTTTAACTCCTGTGTACGTCTATACCCAGGATTAATGACTGACAAGCAATTTGGTATTTGAACCATACCTCTAACAAGTTAGAAATGATAGTCCACTGTAATTCTATAAACACGGATATATTTTTATTGATAGTCTGTAAGCATCTTGAGAATAGAATTTGTATTTCCCATTTTCCCAGGCCATAACACAGTTCTTGGCACATGGAAAGTTTAAATATATACTTGGTAATGAGACCAGGGTAACCAGGCTGTTAAATAATACTCTGTAGCACAAGCAGTTGGGCTGTTGAATGTGGAGGTTATTGTGAAACTGTCCTAGAATGACCTTCTGTAACCAGTCTCATTTTCTTCCAGACCATGAAAGATACAGTTATAACAATACTGGCTTTTAACTGTCTTCTAGTCTCTCATTAGAAGGGAATCTTGTCTGAGAACAGTTTTTAAGTGTCACTGATAAAGTGGGTTCAGACCCCGGATGTGAGGTCTGTAATGCATTGAGCATACGTGCTCTTACGCTTGCTAAAATGTTTATGGAGGGTTGCTGTATGAAGGTATCTCATTATACAGAATCTCTGCGGATTGCAATTACTGGCTGCATGATGTGTAAATGAGATAAGTGATTAGATATACATAATTTGAAGACTCAATTTACAGAATTTAACGTCTGCAAAGAAAAAAGGGAAGCTCCACTTGGAGCAGAATAAATGGATTTGAATCAGTTATTATCTTCAGTAGGCACATGAATTTGGGAGAGTTCTCTGTCTCCCTGAGCTCCAGATTCCTGTTCTGCAAAGATACTGATAAAATCTGCCTTTTAAAGTGTTAATAAAAGTATTTTCTTTTGTTTATTTTTAAATCACTCATTTAGCACTTGCTGCATGCCAGACACCATCCTAAGCATTTTATAAACATAAATCATTTAGTCTTCTTTGTCATCCTTTGAGGTTGTTCTGTTACCATCAGAGTCAATTTATAGATGAGGAAACTGCAACTTATTCAATAACTTTATCAGGGCAACAGTGCTCATGCTGCAGACCCAGCTTTCAAACCCAGGTTGTCTATGCTTTGAACCATCTAAGATCATTTCTTTGAAAATGTAAAGAGCTTTGAAAATAAAAAGTGTATTTATAACAAGTTAATTCTTCAGTATCAGAACTTGCTTCTCTTTCTCTCTCTCTCTCTGTTTTTTCACTGCTAATAAGCTATAGGGCCAAACATGAAAATAACCCTAGATACTATGATTTAATATTTTGTGACAATATTGTTGTTATTACAAATAATAAAATGTTATGTGAAAAGCAGAATTTATCTTTGCCCAGAAGTAAAGGGCAGAGGGTAAGTAGGGGTCAGTGTAGAGAAAAGTCCAAGCTGATTCATAAACTTTTAATATTATTATGCTCTCAATTTCTTGACCAAGCCTGGTTTTGGGAATTGTTTGATGGTTACTAAAGCTGTTCATTTCCAAATTTCACTTGTGTGTAAACAAAATGAAACAGGCAGCCTGCAAATTTGGCCTGTGTCACAGCTTGTCTCTGCTTTCCTGAGCATCTTGTGTTTGGGAATTTAAAGGTCTTTGGGAGTTAATGAAGAACTTTTGTTGATATTTAAGATCTGAAAAATATATTATTTTGTGATTTAATATGGTCTCATGGGAAGATTTTATCCAATAAGCAGCAATTGGGCAGATTGCATACATATTTAAAGACAATCTTATAAGAATGTTCAAGTGAATAGTAATGTGGCAAATATATTTCCACATAAAAAAATGCAAGGCAAAACTTTGAGAGTAAAATAGTGCAAACCATTCTTATAGAATTCTGAGCTTATAATGATCCTCAAGAGTTATTAAGATTCTCATAAAATCAAATTTAATACATTGTTGTGATTAAAAAGACCAATAGAATATTGTTTATAATAAAGGCATTATAAACAAAAATAATATTCAATTGTACAAGATTCTAGTATTTTATCACTTGAAGTAGTATTTGCAATTGTTGTAACTATAGCTCAGGAAAGACATAAAAGGATCCTAAGAGGCGCAGGTAAGAGTAGCAGGAAACAGCCATGGAAGTGAGCCACTGGGGCTACTTGCTTAAGAAGAAACGAAAAGCAGATTCGTATGCATTAAACATTGCAAATACAAAGGGAAAAATAACTGAAATCTACAATACTATTTGGTAGAGTAGGAGAAGATAGGGGAATACCCCTTGAGGCTTAAGGGAAATAAATTTAGAAAAGAGAAAAAAGATATAAACACATGGAATAAGAAAAATATTTAAGAAATTTATCATCATCAAAATAGGTTTAGGCTAATCCTTAAATGTAAGACAAATTTGGCCTCTTCAATAAGTAAGGGCATGGTAAAGGGGTATTTTGAATGTACAAACCTTATAAGAAAAGGCTGGAGTTATTTCATTACACGGAGTTAAAGATAATTCCATTTTAATCTTTTGGTGCACATGATCTTTACTGGGTGGACTACTCCTGAATTCTCTGAGTACAAGAGTATATTTATTCAGAGTTTTCTTCAAGATTATCCAAAGCAAGCATATTATTTTAGAGTTGAGAAAAAAATCGAGTCTGGAGAAATGCAGAACATTATTCCCTTTTGTTAGGCACTGGGGTTCTCTCAATGTGAGCCATGAAGTGGGGCAACTGGACGTTTTCCAAACTGTTCCCTGAATACATCTTGCAGACTTTAGACATGGAAATGCAATCTTTCATAGACAGCAAATCTGGTGTGGGTTCACTACCACTGGTTGCCAATCCTTGAGAATGTGGTGTGTTCCAGGAACTTTTCCCATGTGCTCTTTGATCCTCAGGGACCTATTACAATAGGCATGGTTATTACTGCCCCATTTTACAGATGAAGTGACTGAAGTAAAGGGGTATAGTGACCTGCTCAGGTCTTATCTCCTAAGCAGAATAGAATCCTGAGTCTAAGTCTGACTTACACCACGCTTTTTTTTTTTTTTTTTTGCCACTGTTTCACACTAACAGAAAGGAAAAAAAAGATAATGTCCAGAAAATGTCATTTTACCAGGGATATTCTTACAACCAATACTTAGAGAAAGTCAAAATAGCTGACGTAGATATTTTCTTCCAGCCAGGATGCTTGATTTCCATTTTATTGCACTGTAATGAAAGTATCTGAGTAGGGCCAGTACATTATTGCCATCTGCTTCTTTCCCAACTCTATAAAGTATGGGTAATTATACTTCAGCAAGATGTTTAGAAACTTAATTAATATTATTGGTTAGAGATCTTTAGATTAATGATCCAATTTTGCTCATAATAAACACATCTGGACCTGTTTCACTCCCTCCCATGGTACTTAAAAGAAAAGACAATCTTATTCATAGTCATCTCAATTTCTTTTTGGTTGTCTTCATAATAAAATGTTTGTTTTTGCACTGACTGTGTGTAAATATCTGGGCTAGTTAGTGATGGTTCTAACACATAATTCCTGTCCTCAAAGAGCTTATAGTACATCGAAAGAGCTAGGATTTTCATGTGTTTTACATAACAAATGACAGCCTTCAGGTAATTGCAGTCATAAATGAAATGTGCATTGTTAAAGTGGAACAAGCAATAATATCTACCTTGGTGTGGGACATAGATATTCTAATTTACAGAATTATCAATTCCAAATTGATATTTTTGCTGAATGAGAGTACAATTCTGCACTTATTATTAAAAGAATATAATTTAATTTTAGATGGTTTTGTTTTGCTAAAACTATTCAATATATTTGAACAAAGATCATCCACCTGAAATGACTCACCAAGGCAAGGGTATTGATTGAAATGAGTGATGTGGCAACTAGTGACATGTTTCTGTTTGGTGGGGTGGGGATGGAGGGGTACTGGGATAAGAAACTGAGAATACGAAGAAATGGTCCCTAGTCCTTTATGTGTTATTCACAAACAACACTGTAACTTTCTTCTAGGTTAGGAACTTGAAATGATATTACCAATAGGTGAAAGGAACAGCACACACAGCCAGGAGACATTTTTAGCAGATTCTGAGAATATGTAGTCTCAAATATTTGTTTTCCAAAATATTAAAATAAATTCCCTGTTAAGGATGATTTTACTACAAACTAGTTAGTAGATTTTGCACTCTTACTCTAATTTGGGAATCTTATTTACAACAGAAAAACCTTAAAAATAATTTGTTCAATTAACCCAATTCTGATATCTATGGGACAAAATAGCAACCTAGATTATACATTTAATTCTGCAATCTTAAAGGTGGCGTTTAGGCCTTATACTAAGACCTTCATTTATTACCATTGTCTTCTCGCTAATTCAGTGAAGTAACATAATTTGAAGATCGTGATCTCTTGTGCATTGCTGCCAAATTACATCTCCTAGTTGGCAACCATTGTACTTATCGCCTCCAACATGAAAATGTGCTATTAATTAGATCGTTGAATCAACTTCCCTGTTGAGAAAGAAAATGATCCACGGGAATGCAAGGAAAACTAAGCCCTCAAAACACATTTAATTCAGGAATCCACTTCTGAGGGAGACTATAGATCAGGCCCACCCTGACCACCCTTTTCTGGAATTCCTTAGAAATGGAAAGGCTGCCATTGTTCTTAAAAGGTCTGAGTGCACTCAGGCTTGAAGGAGCAAAAGAGACGTGTGTATCACCACGATATTGTAAAAAACAAAAAAAAATTCCATCATGGCATTTAGCGCATTGAATCACCATTCTTGTTTGCCGGTTTCTTCAGCCAGGAAGCATGATCCAAGAAGGCAAGGGCTAATATTATTTATCTCTGAATTTCAGCATTTGGCACATTCTTTGGCATATTGTAAGGACTTAAGAAATGTTTATAATTAATACCCGATTTCCTTAGGTCTTTTCGAATCTCATGTTTGTCTCTACATAAACCATTGTTTATGAATGGTTTATGCATGTGAGATAGTGGGTGTATAATGCTCATGGGCTTCTTCCATTTTTCTCATTCTTAGGGCATATGATTTTTCCACTTCATATAGTTGAATATGTATTTTGTAACACATATTCTATAATGCATTGAATTGAATGATTATATCACATAAGAATAATTCTAAGTATTAGAAGATTTACCCCAAGAGATAGGTCTTTCAGTTTAACCAGTATTTACAAAATCAGGGTGTAATGAATGCTTTTAAGGAAGCCTTTCATTAACCACGGAGTTTTCCAAGTTCACCTCTTCTAATTTTACACACAGAATGTTCCTGTTGTTACAGAAAAGAAAATGAGACCTTATAGGAAGGGTTAAAACACAGTCATTAAAATTTAAAAATAAGAGGAATGGCTAAATTCCAAGCCAATAAAAAACTTACATGCTCTGCATGATTTTAATAGCTGCATAGTAACAAGGAGGTTATTCAATTATGAGTAATTTTAATATATTTGAGGCCCAATCCTTTTGGGTTCTTTTATTATTGTCATAGATGAATGCTGTCCGTTTAGCATGCTATGGATTTCCATTTCAAAACTTTGAATTTATTTTTATCTTCAAAAGTTCAAATGACTACTGAGAATTTTTAAATTTTCTGTACAGTTCTAATAAACATGTTTCTTGATTGTCCTTGGTCTAGAAAAGACTTCACATGATTAACTTGTTGAATCTACAATTTTTGTACATATCATAAGCATATCCATTTCATAGATGTAACACTGAAGCCCAAAGAGAGAACAGAACTGAAAAGGAATAAAAATTAAGTTTGATAGGCAACATTTTCCTGCTCTTTCTACCTCTGTGTGTTCATCATTAGTGAGCTTTCTCTCTTCATTACCTAAATCCTACCTTCCTTTCTAGCCTCAATACTTTTTCTTTCCATGGCTTCAACTGCCCATGGTATTTGGTCCCAGGCCATTTTTTACCTAGTGGCACTTCAATCTCTTACTTCTTCAGTCTACTTTTGGATTACATCAAAAAACAGGGGGGAAGAGAGGCCTTTGAATCTACCAATTTAAATCCCATTATTAAATATTCAGAAACATCTTGAATCACTATCCTAGCCCTTTCAAATTCTTTTTAATACCATATGTAACGGTATCCAATGAAAGATTATGAAAACTGGTGATAATTCATCCATTAATTCCCTATAATGCATAGGTATTGTGCTATTTTGGACATAGGAGAGAACTACTTAAAGACCTGGAAACACCTCATGAATTCTTTTGTAAGTTTTGTGTGATTTTTAACATTATTTGAAAGAAAAGGAAAAAAACTTAGAACAGTTTGGGATGACATGAAAATATTTATTTACAGGACAATACATGCAGTGAAGTCTTCATAGTCTGCACATACTAGTTGTGGTGCTGTCCACATCAGGAAATTAACTGAAAGAACTCTCTAATTCTGATAAGCATTTACTGCCAACCCCTAGATATTTACTCCATCTCTCATCTCATCTGACCTTCTTTTCAAGTGTCTACACCCAGTGACCCACTTGTGATTCCATTTAATTCTTCCTATCCCCAGAGGAAGAAGAGCAGAGTATTTTGTATTGTATTTGACTTTACATAAAACAAAAAGGGCATATAAAGAGCTTCATAAATAACTTGCATTTCAAAAACACATGTTTATTACAATGTGAACCCACAGGAGTTTGTCCTCTCAATATTTTCCTCTTTAATTATTTATTATGCATTATGATCAACTGATCAATTTCTGTAATTCATATCCATGGAAACTCAGAAATTCTGGTCCCCCACCCCTAAATTCCCAGAACTCATTTAGTGTAATGTCTTTGGTCACTGAAATAAAAATTAGAAATTTTACGAAATAATTTAGCTACTTCCAAAGAAGTGGTTTCACGGTACAAATCCATGAAGATTTGGAAATGGATGAGGTAGGTAGGACTTTTTTTTTTTTTTTTTTTTAGGAGGAGGAGCAAGAAGGACTTAATTAAGAAAAGAGGCTAATTGATGAATAGGTAAAGAGAGAACTCTTAAAAAATCCCATTAGGAACATTCTGATGCTCAGGCAGATCATGAACAAGATGATAGAAAACCAAGATGAGTGGATGAAAATCCAAATCTAGCTAGTATTGAGAGCCTGGTAAATGTCTATCCCTAAGCCTAGGGGAGCAAGTGCAGCAGTTCTGATGAGTGGTGGTGAGGGGGATGGTGGGGGCGGGGGCGGTGGGCAGTAGGTTAGAAAATATTACCAGTGAAGGTATCTATCCTGTCCTTTCTCCTGTAATTTTCAATTGAACTAACATCAAATCAGTTTAGGTTTCTATTGTGTGGTATACCTATAGGTAAGCTCTGCTATGTAGTTTGTTGATCAAATGTCATAACGTTGTGTACTTATTTCTCCCAGCACCAGTGATGCCTTAAATACCATAAATTCTTAAAAATCGGCAGGAAAGGAAATTATTACTCAATTTAAATAACTGTGTAAGTCTCTGATATTTCTCAAAATGAAATGCAGTAGATACCATGCAAAATGACACCTGAACTATGGGTGTGTGTGTGTGTGTGTGTGTGTGTGTGTGTGTGTGTATGTGTATATATACATATTTATTTTTTCATTGAACATCAGAGTAAAAACCACTTTTATTTAGGTGCAGTTTAATGTTTTCTTTTGACTCTCATTAAGGTTCTTAATAAGAAATAACCAGATAGAAAATATTTCTACTTTTGTCATAAGTCCATTATATACGGTATTAAAATAATAAGAATTTTAAAATATCCATGTCAGTTGTCTGTGTCACCTAGTATTTAGTGCAGAAGAAATTCTTATTGGAATTTAATTCCAGAAAAAAATATTTCTGCCTTTAAGATTGAACATGCCTTTGTGAGAATTGAAATCAACACATTTCCTTTTTTGCTATTTACTCTAGGGAGCTCAGAATTAAATAATGCAAATTACATATGTATGTATTCCTACATTGTCAAATTTATTTCCTCTTCTTCCTGTTTTCTGTATTCCCCTTTTTTTTGTATTCATTATGTAACTTCAATACTTTTCCTGAAATTGTTTCTGGAAGGATGATACTATAGGTTAAAATTTCAGAAGACAGGTGTATTATTCTCCTTTGAGAGAACAAATAATGCAATTGCTTAAAAGTCTTTGGACTAAGACCAAGTATAAAAGAACAAATTATTGTATAAATTTTGAATATTTTTAAAATAAGTGATTTGCAGTATTTTTATAGTATTAACAAAGCTAACCAGATATTTCTTTATTATCACAAAGTTTCCCTTGATCCTATTAATAAGCTACCTCCATCGAAGGTGCTGTTATCAACATTCTTTTGAGTTTGTCACACTACAAACAAGGAATTTACCCAGGTGTCATGGGTAAAACCCCCCATTCATCTTAATGGCAAATTAACTTTAGGTTTACTTGTAATAATTTAGAGATTTGCACTCCTTGATCACTTGTCAAATGTGCCAATATTCAGTTTGAAAAACAGAAGCTTAATTATAAGCCTTCTTGGGTGTTAATCTTTATTATATACATTGAACCCCTATTCTCAAAACAGGGCTTTCTGATTGGTCCCTTTGGAAGGACAAACAGATCATGACACATTGAGAAACAAAGTTAACCATTGATAATTTCTCTGTTGATTTTTTATAGCATAAAAATTTTTCTCCAGCTATGACAGAAATAAGTGATAAATTGCTACTTTATTCTTGACAAAATCTTTATTAAAATAGCTGGCATCTTCATTAACATATGAGAGAGAGAGAGAGAGAGAGAGAGAGAGACTCAATTTCACCTTATTTATAAGTGAAAGAGAAGTTTTTATTCAACCTAAAAACAATATTAGTTGTAACCACTATTCAAAGCAGTTAATAAGCAGAATAAAATTCTAGATGTGAAAATGGAAAAGGAGTGATAACAATATTATTTTAAATTAATATATAAACTATTAAAATAAATAAATGAAAGTATACTTAGATTCTCAGTGCACTGTCTATAGACTATTCTAAAAGTTAAAAATATAAACATATCATTTACTTTATTTACCTTCTAATGTACTACTAGCATAGTTGATTACGGGTATTATTGCATAATTTAGGTATTTAATTTGCACTATGTATATCCTTTCTTGGAGGGAATCTGTCATGTTTCTGGCTCCTTTTGCATTTTATGGTGTTTTGTGTATGTCTTCAAATTATGTTTGATTGATTTGTTTCTTGATTGATTTATTTTATATAGTATTGATTATCACCTGCTGTAATAGGTGAGAATTACTATATGTCAGTAGCCCACATTTTACTTCCTATATCTTTGCTCTTAAATATCACTATTTGGGTTTTAAATTATTTTTCATTTGTTCAGTTCAGATAAACATGACAGTAGAGTTTATTTTGACTTATACATATATGGAGTATAAGTTAGTATCCCATTCTTGTAGTTATTCATTCATGTTGTGGAGTTTGCTTGGCTATGTATTCATATAGGAACAGAGAAAAATTTTATCTGATTCATTCTACTGTCTTTCCTATTCCTATTTCCTCTCCCTTCCCTTCATTCCTCTTTGTCTAATTCAATTAACTTCTATTTTTTTCCCTCTCTACCCCTTATTTTGTGTTAATATTCGCATATCAGAGAACATTTGGCCTTTGGGTTTTTTTAGGATTGACTTATTTCACTTAGCATGATAGTCTCCAATTCCATCCATGTACCAACAAATGCTGTAATTTCATTCTTCTTTACAGCTGAGTAATATTCTATCATATATTTATATATATCACATTTTCTTTATCCATTCATATTTTAAAGGGCATCTAGATTGATTCCACTTTTTGGGTTTTAATACTTAGATTACAGCCTTGCACTACACTTAAAAATAAAATTTTTACACTTTGGTGTGTGAATGTTAACTCAGCAGTTAACATACTGACTTCCTCAGGAAAAAAGGTGATTACTGACAGTTTTTCTGCTCCTTGATGATCTCTACCTACACTTCTGCTATTTTTACATATAATTTCACATTGCCAAATTTGATAACATTTGCATTTATTATTTAAACCACTGTGTGTAATTGCCTGCTCATTTGGATGGTATAAAGGAAACTGTTCATTAACTATTGGGATAGAGCTAGAAGAAATGGAAGAGTGCTAAGAGTCACCTTCAAGAACTAATAGAATGGGTATACTGGTCTACATATCCCAAGCCTGGACAAAACAAGGAGCGCCAGACATCATGAATGACTTTCAATGTAGATAATATGGAGCTGGAGAAAGTAAAAATCTCAGAATTCTATGTTTTAAAATGTTAATTACTTTTAAATATATATGTTTTTAAATGTTTCAGTAGTTACAATAAAAATGAAAATCTATTTAAAACTGTTACATAACAGTCAGGCTTGGTAACTCATGCCTCTAATTCCAACGACTAGAAAGATTGAGGTAAGAGTATATCACAAGTTCAAGCTCAGCTTCAGCAACTTCACTATGTCCTAAGCAACTTAGCAAGACCCTGTATCAAAAAATAAAAAGGGCTGGGGATATGATTCAGTAGTTAAGCATCCCTTGGTTCAATCCCTGGAACAACGAGAGAGAGAGAGAGAGAGAGAGAGAGAGAGAGAGAGAGAGAGAGAGAGAGAGAGAGAGCGCATAACAAATTCTAAACATGGGAAGCTATCAGTAGAGTAATACAAATAAGTAAATAAGTTTGGGTGGGAAGCAAGACAGCACAGACTTTGCTCACATCATATAATCTTCTGCTTGACCTGATATTTGTCTCCATGCTCAGGACCCTGGCAGTGTAGACCAACATACCCAAGTTCATAAACTCTTGTGAGCAATAATCATGGAATTATTCTGTTGAATAGTTTCCTTGATTGAAAGTACATAGAAACACACGAATTTATATATATATATATATATATATATATATATATATATATATATATATATATATATAAACACTCAGAATCTTGCAACCAGTTAAACTTGTTTGCTCTTGGAGCTTTTGTATATATTCCATCAGTGTTTTATTTCATTTTGTTTTCATGTAGACAATCATGTTATCTGACAATTACTTAAGACAAATTATTTACTTCCTAATCTGGATAAATTTTCTAATTTGTTTTTTTTTTTACTCGTAGCAATGGCTAGAACCTCCAAGATGATGCTGAATAACTATGAATGACAGAAGAGGGAGGACACACCCTTGCTTTGATCCAGGTCTTGTGGGAAAAGCATGTGTATTTCAGAATTAAATATGATGTAATAGGTGAATTTTTTTTCATAGACGACCTCTGTCAAGGTAAGGTTGTGTCACTCCATATACAGTATTGATGGAAGTTATTGTCAGGAATGAAAGATAAATATTGCCAAATGTTTGCATCTCCTGAAATCAAGAAAAAATAATTTTTCTTGTAGTTTGTTAATGCGCACAATTATATTTTTAAAAATTTTTGAATGTTAAACCAATATTGCATCTGAGATTAATCCACTTTGTTAACAATGTAATATATTTTTATATATTGCTAAATGATATTTCTAAAATCTTGCAAAGATCTTTGCATCTATGTGCATAAAAGATATTGTTCTGTAATTTTATTTTCTTGAAGTATTTTATTTTGGATTTGGTATGATATTTCTGCTGGTTTATAGAATCAATTGGAATAAATTTTATCCTCTATGATTTTTCAGACAAGTTGTTGTTGACCTCTTATTATTACTCTAACAATTTGATGACATGCACCTGGGAAGTCATCTAGAGCTGCAGCTCTTATTACTGGAAGGATTTTAGCTAAGTATTCATTGCAATAGAAAAGGTCTGTGCTGGTTATCTGTTTCTTCTGGTGTGAGCATATATGGTGTCTTGTTGTCTTATTCCAAGGGGTTTGTTCATTTCATTTAACTTGCCAAATATATTGATATTTTTTTCTTTTTTCTTCTTACCTTTTAATATCTGTAGAAAATAAAATGATACCACCTGTCTTTTTGCTGTTCCTGATAATATGTAGCTTCTCAAATGTGTTTCATAATCTAGTCTAAAAGATCTGACTAGAACAATTTCCTATTCTAGTCAATAGCAGGTTTATCAATTGTATTGATCTTCTCAAATAATTAGCTTTAAGTTTTATTATTTTTTCTGTTTTCAATTCATTTATTACACCATAGTTTTATTTTTTTTTCTCTCTTCTTAATTTGGGTTTCATTTTTGTTCTTTTCCTATTTTCTTGAGAGAGAATATGAGGTCATTGATTTCAGACATTAATTCTTTTTTGGTATAGCTATTTGTGTTATAAGTGTCTCTTTAAGAACTAATTTGCTGTGTTCTACAATGTTTGCTACATTGTGATTTCATATTTATTTGAGACTAAATGTGCTATTTAGTTTCTAAATTCTTGCAGAATTTCAGATAATATCCTGAACTTGATTTTCACCTTAATTTTACTGAGGGAGTATATACGTTGTGTTTTAGTCAGTTTTTCATTGCTGAGACTATAATATCTGACTAGAACAATTGTAGAAAAATTGTTTATGTAGGGGCTCATGGTTTCAGCAGTCTCAGTCCATATTAGTCTCACTCCATTTCTCCTGTGGGCTGAAGGAGAGACAGAACATCATGGCGGAAGGGTGTGGCAGAGGGAAGCAGCTCCCATGATGATCAGAGAGCTGGAGAGATTCCACTCACCAGATACAAAATATATACCCTCAAGGCACACCCCCAATGACTCAGCTCCTCCAGTCATACCCTACCTTCCTCAGTTATACTCAGGGAATTCACCAATTGGGTTAAGGCTCTCATAATCCAATCCTTCCTCCTCTAAACCTTCTTGCACTGTCTCACACATAAGTTTTGAGGGGACATCTTACATCCAAACCATAACGTGTTTGACTTGAGTCCTTTCACATTTACTTAGATTTCTTGACAGTTCATATGATCTTTCTTGATAAATGTAAAGCTCAAGTGTGCATATGGATTTGGCCATCTCTAATTATAATTCCATCAGCTTTTGTTTTCTGTATTTTGAAGCAATCCTTTAAGATATTGAGGATTTAACCTTGGTCTTTATGCTGTATCCCTTGCTTTCCCTGAACTCCACTAACACCACCACCACCACCACCACCAACAACAACAATATATATATAATCTGCTTTATAAAATAGTAATTTAATGACAACAGCCAAACTAATGTTATCAGGGTATACTTTTTTCTCTTCTGCTTTATTTCTGTCTTTATGTTGTGTGTCTGTTCTATAAATTATGGAGCTGGGTCTTATTTATTTAGCCAATCTGCTTTTTCTTTTGCCTTTTAATTAGAATGTTTCATATGATTCGAAAATTTGTATGGTTGGATTGAAATATACTATCCTGCCACTTGTTTTCTTTTTTGTACCAATTTTTTGTTTAATTTTGAACAGCTGACTTTCCTTTTCCCCTGTCTTTTTGAACTATTGTCCCCCACTTATTTCCACATGTGATAAATCTGAACACATTACTACCAGTTTTTACTTAAAGAGTCAATTATCCTTTAAAGTTAATAATCACTTAGGTCTACCTATATAGTGACATTTCCTGTGCTGTTCATTTCTCTGTAGATCCACATTACCATTTGGTATGATTTTATTTCTGCCTCAAAGAATATAGCTGTGCCTTTCTGGTCCTGATGTATTCTTTCTCCCTTGTTACGCTTGAAAAAAAGTCTTTAGAATTCTAGGTTGACTGTTTTTTCAGTCGGTACTTGAAAGTTGCTGCTACACTGTCTAATGGCATGAATTGTTTTTGAAGACAAGCCTGCTGTATTCTTTTTTTATTGTCCTTTTATATAAAAGTGCCTTTTCTCTTGAAGCTTTTAAGATATCCTGTTGATCATTGTGTACCTTGTGGAATTTTCTTGTGTGTGGATTTCATTGAGGTTCTTAGGTTTGTGTTTCATCAAATTCAGAACACTCTTGTCCATTATTTCCTCAAAACTTTATTTATCCTCTCTTACTCTTATTTGAAATATCTAATGGCATGTAAAACAGGCCACTTCAAGCTCCCACAGCTCACTGGTGACTCATTCTTGTCTCTTTTCCTCTCTGTATTTTTTTGTTTTTGAACAGAGTGTGCGCTGTGGCTTGAAGTTCCCTTTCTTCTGCCATTTCTAACTAGCTATTAAACTCATTTGCTGTATTTTAAAACCTCCGGTCTTACAATTTTTATTTCTGTAAGTTTGATTTGAGTCATCCTTAAAATTACTCATGTCTCTCCTTAACATAGTCCATCTTGCTCTACCTTGTTGAATATATGAAATATAGTTTTAATATTTCTAAAATGTCCTTATCTACTAATTGTATCTGTTGTGTCATTTCTGAGGAAGTTTCGGTGACATCAGTGCATTGTTTCTTATGCATTTCTTCCCTTTAGCATGCTGGCCATCTTTTTATTGAATAGATGGCAGATAATTTCTTTTTTATTTTCTTCTGTGCTAGATGGAGATCCCTTGTAAATATTCTTGGATTTTGTTCTAAGGTTTATTGTTATTGGAAAGAGTTTGATCCTTTTGGGTCCAGCTTTAATTTTTGGATGCAGAACCAGAGCGATGTAGAGCCTATAGCTAAATTCTTTCCACTCTTTTGGTAAAGCTCTTATGAATTTTCTGGTTTTCTACTCCTGTGGGTGGGAACAGTAAAGATTTTCAGTCCTATTGAGCTCCTGCGATTTTCCCCTCCGTTTGAGTGGTTCTTTCATGGCTTTGAACAATTTCCTTAGATGTTTGTTCCTCTTTGTACTCAGCTGAGGACTTAAGGGCTACATTCTGTGGATTCCTAGGGTTCTCTGTGTGTAGTTCTTTTCTCTCTTGTACTGTGCATTACAAATTTTAGCCAACTTGGTCTTCCCAATTTTCTAGTGAAAGTCTCCTAATTTTATTTTAAAAGAGAATTAGAGGTAGTCTCTTTCTTCATTCACTTGAGGTCAGCTGGTTTCACACATAAGCTATAAACTGGAATGTCAAAAAACCCTGGATCTCAGAAGTATGCCCATTATGAGAAGGCAAGATAAATGCCTGCCATACATAACATATTTGCAGTAATTTGGTCAAGATTGGGGCTTGGTTCTTATTTTTCTTGTTCTGCTAGGCCTAAGGCAAATGTCGGACAAATACAGAAATCTACTGGCTGCTGCTACCTTATAGGCATTAATCACGATTAGATGCTCCAGTAGATTGCAATTGATTTTGCCACAAACCCTCTCAACAATGTAAACATTCTTTTCTCTATGCACAGTCTCATCAATTTCTGCATATCTCCCAGGTGCTAAATTTTTCAGTAAATTCTTTGGCTAATTTCAGGTCCAGACAGTAGACAATTTTCTAAGAAAGGTCCTGGTAGGAGTTACAGCTAAAACTTTTGACATTTGGTGTTTTGATACAAACAAAATCAGCCATAGCAGAGACCACATTACTAATTCCTGTATGTTGTTACTCCACCATTGTCTGGACTGCAGGATGCCCACCCTAGATTAATGGCTGACTCCTAGACAACTTGACTATGTAATTAACATTCACTAAACATTCAAGTAGCATACAACTATCATATTAGCTTTCTCCTTCAAAAATTAAAACCTATTTCTTTGAATTTGTTTTAGATTCAGAGACAAGTTAAAATTGTAACGAGAATTCCTGTATATCCCTTTATCCCTATACATCCTTTATTAAGCTTCCCTTATTATTAATATCATGCACATCCATAGTACAATGATTAAGACAAATTGATATTGGTACATTATCATTAACTAATCTGCAATTTTTATTCAGATTTATTATCTTTATTGAACAATTTTTTTCTTTGAGTTTCATGAATTTTTGGCATACTTCAGAATTGTTAAATGCATATTTAAATACTTCCAAATGACTCATAATAATATAAAATCCCCTTACACATTTCCTTCAGAAATTTTCCTCCTTCATCTCTCATCTGGACTGAATTCTCTCTAGTTCTGTACATCTCTGGCACCGTGGAATTATTACTTTTCTAATTTGTACCCATTGTTTCCTGTATGCCCCATTATACCAGTTCCTTACTTTTATATTTTATTTAGGTAGAACACAATTTAAATAATTTTAGAAGAAAGAGTATTGGATATAAACTATGTGAGTTTTTCATATTTGCAACTTTGTTTTTAACTTTATAATTTAATTATAACAGCTGGGTATAGAAAACTGAGTTGAAATTATTTACACTGAGAATATTGAAAATTATTCTCATAATATTCATTGTTGTAGTTGCTAATTCTGAGGTTAGCCTGATTCTTTAAAGAGATCTAATTTTCTTTTTGCTGGAAGTACTTTGAAATTTTTTTACTCTATATTTCGAAAGCTCAGGATAAGGTGTCCAGTTCTGGTTCTTTGCATTAGTTGTGCTAGACACTTAATGGACTTTTGAGTTTAAACACTTGTACCTTCTGGTTCTTGAATTTTTTTTTTTTTTGGTTAAGTGCTATTTAATTATATAGTTTCACCATTATTATTTTCTGGGATTCCTCAGAGCATAACTATAGAATTCCTGCATGAATCTTCTTCACCTTTAAAATGTTTTTTTCTCATAGTTTTTAATTTCTCTTGTTATTTAACTTTCCTGATCACTATTTCTCCTTAAGTGGTGTTTTGTTTCATCAGATAGTTAGTCTCTAAGTTATCTTGTTTTCTACAATTCCTTTTCTTTTCACAGCATCATATTCTCCTTTTTTGTTATCACACCTTAAATCTTCCTGTTTATACTAGTTAGAGCTTAAAACAAAATCTTGTTATTGAGTTATTTTTGCTTTCTCTGGTATTTCATTTTCATGTTGCAGACATTGAAGATGAAGTTATGTCTTTCATCAATTGTATTGATCATTAGTAGATTGTTTGTAATTAAGAATGAAATGAATGAACATTTGCTCATACACAGGCACACTTCACTCTACACAGGCACACTTCACTGTACACATTGTCCATACATCAGTCACTACTCTGGTGCACACATCCTTCACTCCAAAATGGAGATGCCTTTGGTCTCTGAACTCAAGATCCACACCAGCTGTTCTATCCTCTACACCTAGTTATTTTCTATTTCTTTAAGTAAAATATTAATTTTATTCTTATTATTGCTTGTTTTTTTCTTTTCCAAAGAATTAAATTTAACATGTGGCTGCTGTAGTTCTGTGTACAGAGGTGGAAAAAATGGGAATTCAGTTGTTATGTTTATTGATTTTCCATTAGACCTCTTAGTTTCAACTCCTTGCTCATTTCTGTCATCGGTCCTACTTTGCCCTTTCAAATCCCAAGTTTGTTTGGAGTTTTGTTGGACTTATGGACTCCCCACTTTTTCAGCATAACCTTCTGCATGGATCTACACAGCAATCTTTTTTGTCTGCTTTATGAGTCAACAGCTATCTATCTGCTTTCCTATATCAAGAAATGTGTGGAGTTTTTTTTTTTATCAATTCATATACTTGTTTCTTGTTTTGTTTTCACATATAATGGGTTTACTCATCTATTTACCTAATATTATTTTAATTGAATCTTAGAGGAATAAAGGGATAATTATGTACAGTTAATGAACCATCTGGATATAAAAGTTGAAAATTTATGTTTCAAAAAGATCATCTTTGTGGAGTGTATTAGTTTGCTCTTGCTGCCATAACAAATCTTCACAAATTCAGCAGCTGGAGCAACACCTATTTCACACTTTTGCAGGTCAGAAGGCAAATGGGTTTAGCTGGGTGTCACATTTCAGAATCCAGAGCTGGAGGTCCTAACAAAGAATTGTTTCCAGGATCATTTAGGTTTTCCACTCATTTCATTTTTCTTGCTGGCTGTCATCTGAGGATGGCCCTGAGCTCTGCTCTTCCTTTCTCCTGTCCTTACTTGTGGCTCTGACAGTTCAGAAGCAGCAATGATGCATCAGATTCTTTTCACACTGCCTCATCTCTCTCGAGTCTCTGCCTTCCTCTTCTATTGATAAAAGTGTGTGCAATTACATTGATTCCACTGGTATTCTCTAAGACCACTGGTCTATTTTAAGAGCAGCTGCCTAGTAATCTTAATTTTATTTTGAATGTCCCTTCACAGAAATTCTTAGATTATGTTTGACTAAATAATCAGGGAATAGGAGTCTTGAGAAGTAATCTTTAGAATATTTCCTATCACTGATAGGACTACTAAAAGGAAATCATAGATGACTTTCAAGTTTCTAGTTTTATTGACATCCCCTAAATAGATTCTTCAGTATCTATGATTACTTTTTTCTTCATTTTAGACATACATACTGCAAATACAGCACAAATAAAACCCTTGCTAAACACAAAGTTGCTAATTCTTGATAGATTACTAACCCTGCATCCTTCCCTACTTTCCCCCAATAAACTAGGACAGGAGAGGTACAATAGAAGCCCAAGAGAACCAAGGAGCAAGCCATAAACTTTGAAATTAGTTGCCAACTCAGCAGCATTCTCTCATCTGACCCTTTCCTGAAGCACCTTAGCTTTGTGGAATAAAAGGTCCTCTCCCAGCAGAAAGCATTTCCAGAAAAAAAAAAAAATCAGACTAAAGGAAAGACGACTGTGTAGGTATCACATTCAAAGACCCCCAGTGTCTCATAAGCCAGGCATCTCCAAAGCATACCTAACATCCCCTTTGGCTGTCCAAGAGCTATCTACCATCTTTTCATTCAGAAGTATTCTACTCCCATCTTCTTATTTATGTCCTCTGCCCTCATCTCTGTCTCTACTGCATATAATAACATGGTGACTATCAAGTTTCCTCCAGGAGTTGATGGGCTGGCAGAGTGGACAACAAAGAGGGTATGGGAGAACAAAAAAGGAAAAAGAAATAGAGACCAATGTTATATAAGTAGATATTATTGATATCCCTTCTTTTCCACATAGTTATATATTTTTCTTAAAAAAAAAGACAAAAGAAACAAAATGGTATTTCTATATTACCTTCCAGTTTAAAATCGTGCCTTTGTGTAGGTGTAAATTAGCATTATGTCCATAGATATTTGATAAACACAATAAAACAACATAATCTGGTTGGGTTTGAGAAGGGTCGAATAAACTGCTTTCTGTCAACCAAATATTGTATTTGGTAAACACTTGAACAAAGCTCTTGCTTTCTCTAACAATAGCGCCTTCGCTTTTCAGGGAGTCTCTCCAAAGAAGCTGCCCCCATGCCATGGCATAGCCCTCTCTGTGGACATGAGATTGCTATCTGCTGGATGTTTTTAACAGGGCTAATTAAGTTCATTCACAAATCCCCATTATTAAAGATTTCACACTGAAATATCTCTAAACATGCAACAGGACACTATTATTGAAAAAGTCTTTGTTTCTAATCACAATACCAGGGTGATAATTAAAGACATTACAAAGTGCCCTCATGAGGGTAAGGATTAAGAACATCGTCACTATCTGCTAAAACACTGCAAGGGGACATACTTGGGGAACAGGGCTTTATTAGCACAGATCCTAGAATTTTTTTTTTTTTTTGTAAAAGTCTAGGCTCTGCAAATTTCAGATACTGTATTCTGAAATTCATAAATGCCTTATTTTTAAGTGTCTTTTGTTAGTAGTATTCAGAATACAAACACATATAGACTGTGTGATAGAGCCTGCCTTTTAACCCTCTGTTTATAATCGCCAACCAATTTCTTCAAACAAAAATTAACGCTTTAGATATCTGAGTCAATATTCCCCATATTAGTATTTTTAAAAGTACTATTCATAGGCTATGCTAAAATATTTGTCCTGAGAGAGGAGTTGTTGAAACATTTCTGGGCTATATTACATGAAAATATCACAAAGCCACTTCTGGAAAGAGTGAAGTGGGAAAATAGAATATATCTTAATTGGAATCTGTTATTATATTTTATATGCCTATGTGAAAGTCTTATTTTCCTCAGTTTTTAAATAGAGGAATTTTGTTTTGATACCTAAGAATTTTAGACCAGGCGTTTTCTCACGTTTTCTGTGAAGTCAATTTAAAATTGCATTAGCGGTGCATGTGGATTTAGTCAGGGGATCAAGATGTGAAATTTTCAACATATTTCTCTAAAGGTAGACTCTTCAAATGGTGACTGTGAAAGTAATTTATTCCAGCCAAACACACTTCCACATATTGTTAACAGTACTATGTGCTTCAACTCATTTAACAGCTTTTTAATTCAGGAGTTATTCAGATTAATAGAGCCATTTCTTCATCATTTTGCATTTAGTGATAAATGGTGCCAGAATTTATGATAAATTAAACTGCAAAGGACCATGTTAAAGTTATCTTAAGGGTTTCACATAAAAGGAATCAGCACCTATTTTGTTCAGAACAGCCACCTGAAAGTTCACGTGGCGAGAAGAGCGTCTTACCGGGTAAAAACTATGAGATCCATTTGAAAGTTAAGTTTTAATTATACTTTTCCCTCACCACTTCCCATTGGCAGTGGCCACCCAGCTGAGGGACTAGCAACACGGATGCTTTAAACTAGGGTTCTTTCTTGTTTTAATATTGGTTTAACAAGTGGAAGAACATTCAGGTTGAAGCTTTGATGAAAAATCCTTACATAACAAGCCACCAGATACAGGGGGCAACTTTTAAAAAGTTTGGTGGAGACAAGGCATCATGGGGCTATGGAAGAGATAAATTGGGCAGGGCCAAGTGGTGGGAGAGAGGAGAGGTGTAGTTGGACAGCCCTGCCAATTACTGCTCCTATTATCCTTTCTACCTCCTCACTAATGCACTGGCTTAGCAGCTATCTCAAAGGGAGATGAGGGGCTGGAATCACAGCCCTCTTCCTTTCGCTCCTTCCCATAGGCACATTTTATAAAGGAGAAAAAAAAAAAGGTGTGGGGGATCCTTGAATAAAGTATCAAAAAATGGTTTGCAGCCATTAACTCTACCGTTTTCCTGGTGTGTTCAAGTGTATAAACTCACTTAATTAGGTTTTTTATTTCCTGCTCATCTATGCTCCCAGGCAGGCAAGCTGGGCTGGTTAGTCAAACAAGGCAAACTCTATCAGGACAGAGATCACAACAAAACTATGTAAATGAAAGGCTCTGTCCTTAAGGTTAAAAACCTGTAGGTCACTCTTGACAACTAATGAGAGACCAGGGAGAAACCTGCCCACCAACATATTCACTTGCATTGGAATATATGTTTACGAGTCCAAAACAGTCATGAATAACACATCTGTGTCCATCAACAAAGGCAAGCATGTGTGGAGGAGGGAGGAGAGTAGTGTGCATTTCTCCACCAGCAAAAAGCATGTGCCATCACTTATATTTGCATTTTCAGAAATTGGAATTTTCACATTGCTTTACGATTGCCTCTATGATATCGATTTATTTTTTCCATTATAGCATACATTTTATTGAGGATCTACTATGTGAGAAGACTTTGTTGTACAAAGGTGAAAGACATGGTCCCCTCCAGTGCAACGGCTATTCTGATGTAAAATACATAGGCACTGAAACAAATTCTGCTCTCTCACCAACCACCCGGAGGTACACTTTGCAAGGTGAATTAGTGTTGAGTTAGCAAAAAGAACATTTGTGTGATTGCTAAAAGGAAAATCTAAGTACTTTTGAAAACTAATCCCAAACTTATTAGCTCCCCTTCTCTCTCTCTTCAGCATTTGTTTGTTTGTTTTACTGTCAGAGATTGTGTATGGATTCATGTACTTCTCTGTGTCTGTTTATCTCTACTGCTGTTTATTTCTAGCTCTGGCAATGATTATTAAGGGCTGTCCCTGTGCCAGGCAGTGTACTAAGCACTTTAATACATATCATCACATATAATAAAATAAAAAAAATGATGAATTGAGAATCTAGATGTTCTAATCATGCAACTAGAAATAAAATACTTCCCACTTTGGTTTTGAAATTTTCAAAATGAGGGGAGTTCACTGAAAGGCTTTTTCCAGCTATCACTGTTGTAGACAGTTGTGATCACTAATGGCTCCTTGTATGTTCCAGAAGAACAGGGTAGTGCCTTTTCCTGTTAGCTCTCTAACGTTCTTTGCTCTCTGGATCTTTGCTAAGAGAAAAGAAACTGAATAACAGACTCTAAGAAATTTATTTTACTAAATGGATTAAATTTGGAAACTGAAAAGATACCATTTCTTCCCAATTGTAACAATTATGTAAAGACAATTTTCCAAGATAAGGGAACATTTCTGATTTCTTGATAATTTCCCAAAGGTATTTCTTTAGACATTAATTTTTAATAGATGAAATGTTTGGCCTTTAATAGTTTGATTTTTAAACCCCTGAAACCATTCATACCCTTTTTTATTTTCCCCTGAAATAAAAATGGCAATTTTAGGAACCTCGATATACATTACTTAACCTGAAAAATAGAGCACTGAGGCTTTCCTAGTCATTAAATTGCCCATTGCACTGTCCTGGCCACTTCCACCTTCTTGCTGTGTATGTTGCTTGTTATTTTTTTTTTTTTCCTGGGCTGTTTATTCCGCAAAGGGCAATTGCAAAAGAGTTTGAAGCACTTTTTAGCGCTAGGCTATTCTCTCGCTCAAGTTCATGCCCCTTGGTTCTCATATTTAACAGAAGCTCACATAGCCTGCAGCATCTGTCCTTTTGGTTCCCTTCAGGATTGTGTACATTTCTTTGTCATATCGTCATTTCTCAAACCACAGAGTTTCTTTAAATAGCAGCCCTGTCCCAGTAGAATTATGGGGAATCATAATGCTATAATTTGAAGAATATTCTGCTCCAAAGGTTTTTTTTCCTAATTGATTTGAATATTTAAGACACATTTTATTGTGTTTCTCTGTTCAAAAAAAAAAAAAAAGTATGATCGAGTTTCTGCAATGAAATAAGAAAAGGAATAGTAATTATTTTGATTCCTATTTGTGTAGAAGGATCCATTGCATTGCTTAGGTAATAATTATTATCACCTCCCCCCCCACACACACACAAAAAAAAAACACAAAGCAAGTTCGACCACCTCACAAAATGTAAAAAAAAAAATTAAAAAGAACTGAAAAATTCAGCCATTTTTAAATAAAGTAGTAATTGCATATATTTTAAGTAGCATTATATTGACACCTTCCTAATACATAAATACATCTTCCATAAACCAACCAACCAGCCAACCAGTTTACACCATCATTGACAGCAAAAAGAGGAATTTAAAAAGCATCATTTCCTTTCATCTGTTCCTAGGTTTAGAAAAGCTATCTATAAAGATAATAATTCTTTTTTTTTTAAAAAAAAGTAGCTTTATTAATATTAGATACTATCGTTTCACTTAAGGACAAATTGTATACTATAAAGAACAGTTTAACTGTTCAACTTCGTTTTTTTTATGCCCATGCCAAAACATATCTATAGAGATTAAATAGCATTTCATTTTTTGTCTGGAGGCTGTGATGAAGTATAATCAGATCTGAGGCATGCGACTTTTGTATGTTGAGGCTTTTTTGTAAGCACATTTGTAAATGGAGAATTCTTTTGAGATTCTTCTTGTTCAGTCTCTGTGTTTTTTGTTCTTTCCTTCACAATGAATTGCAAAATGCCATTTAACTTCAAGGTTTCTAATCTTGCTGCTGCACAGCTCCCCACCTTTTTATTGACTGCCTTTCCTTGGTTTTTTGTTTCACCAGCAAGATTCTCACCTTGCTGCACATTCTTTCAACTTGGCCATCAATATATAAAGCAGAGAAATCTTTCTAAGCCCTGACGCTGGCAGCAGCCTTCCACTTATCACTTCTTTCCATCCTCAGAGGGAAGCTCTATCTGAGATGTCTGAAGTGGCTGTTGATGGTGTCTTTACTGTTGCTACATGGCATCCTTTTTTGAATACCATCATCTAAAGCTTCCTGAAGCTCAGCAAAGCATTGTCAGCTTGGGTCGGGCAATGTTTAGCTTCTTTGCTTCAGTATCTCTCCCTCCTTCCCAATTTCTGTGCTCTATTTTTCTGTTCCTTTTTAATTTGTGACAATGAAGTTGCTAGTAATATATTTTATAGAAGGCATACAGAGGTGTTTGAATAAACCTGAATGTGTTTTGCTTTGGGTTGTACATTCTAATTTATGTAAATTACTGTTGATTTTTGCCACTATCATCATTAGTTATATACGAATATTTAATTCAGAATTTATATTTTTGCAATATGCATTTATATCTATTTTGTGTCAAAACACACATACATGTTTCCCCAAAATAAATTTAAAACATGTATGGATTTATATATGGGTGTATGTGTATATTTCTTCTCTTATAGGAAGAATGTAATTTTACTCAAAATTAATTAACCATCTCTACTAAATATCAAGAAAGTATATTAGAAAATAGGGTTTAAATATATAGAGAGAGTGTATGTGTGAAATATATTAAAAATATATATGAAAAATATCTACACAAATAAACTCACATATATAACATGTGAAATATATATATGTATGTATATAAACATATACATAATATATATGTGAAAAAAAATTCATTCAGGTTCTTCCTTTCTCTAGTGGGAATTCTCATTTTTACTTATTCAGTTATGTATTTCAACACATTTGTAAAACTTCTGCAAATTATTGACTTATTTTCATAAACCCAAACAGAGCCAGAATTGAACTTGCAGTATCACCCTAAACATTCATAAAATACAGCTGCATTATTTTCCTTTTAGCCATGTTTTGGCCACATCATTTAAATAACCATGAAGTGAATAAATTTTCTCCTTTCACAACTTTTATCCCATGGAAGCATTTCATAAGGAGACATCAAGGTACTAAAGCTAGAAAAGAAAGTTCTACAGGGAAAAATAAAATGCATTGAGATTTGGAAAGTTTATTTTCAAAATGTATTTTCATATGCATTAAAATATTGATAATAAGGGGGCTTTGTTGTTGTTGTTCTCATGAGGTTTATATTTGTTCATTTTATATGCTAAACCAACAATTCTTGAACTATGTATTAAAATTTTCAGGTTGACCAATAACTACATTAATGCTGAAAATACTCTGACCTTTCAAAAATAAACTTACAAAAGAACCTTGGTATCAGATCCAAGTAAGAGGGCTAAAAAGTTTTCGTGTAGCTCATATGATGATATAAAATAAAACAATTACTAAGTACTTCGCTTTTCCACATTGTTTGCTTTAGAAGTTTGGGTACAGGAAAAAAGAGACAAATGTAAATGTAATAATATGCCAATAAACAGAATTTTAAGTTAGAATTATTTAAATATATTGAAATATAAATGAATAATATAATAATTTAAGAAGATACTTTAGTTTCACCCACTCTATTTATTCATAAGAATACCCTTAACTATACAGGAGAAGATTAATTTAAAAATTCATTCAGTACATGTTCATGGAGTTGACAGAACTGTAATATGTATAACACAAGCTTTTTCTATGTTACTATAAACTAGTTAGAGAGAACAAAATTTAATTTGATGAGGGACTCACGGTTCATAAATCTTAACCGTGAATCATAGCCATTTAACGTAAGAAAGGGATTTGATCTTTTTAATGATTCATGCATTGAAACATGTTGAATGAACAACAGAATTCAGTGAGCTAACATTTTTTGCCCTGTATCTTGTAGCAAGAAACAGTAAATTCAAAGGCCGTTTAGGTGTAGTTCAGCTTTGCATGTTGCTGGACATTTTTTTTTTCTTAATCTACTCTCAAAATTGTACACAAGTGCCAGGCAATATAAAGTATAATACAAGTAAGTGTGTGTGTGTGTGTGTGTGTGTGTGTGTGTGTGTGTGTTTATTTTCCCCCTTCCATCTTACATCTCTAGTTAACATTGTGGGTATAGACAAAACAAATTTTATTGACGATTTCTTCCAAATATTGGATAAATACCACCAGGAATACTTTGAGTGCTATGAATAGTTAAGCAACAAAAGGATGCAGTTTGGAAACAGTTTATAAGAGGATCATGGAAAGGCCTGAGTAATCACACATAAAATCTTTTGCATGGGAGAAAGAGGGAAGACAGAAGCCGAAGATCTGCTCTTTTACCATGGACACTTGTTCTCTGAGCACTGGAAGACCTTTAATTAAGCTCCATTCCTCCTGATGATGGGAGAACTTCCCCTACCAGGAGAGTTCCCTGGCTTCCACAAATAATTTTAATGATTCTGCTTCCAAGCAGACTCCTGAGGAGAAACACTGGAAATTAACATATGGCATGACCATGTCATAAGGAAACGTTGCCAATTGTGGCTCATGAAGAGTTATCTGTAAATAAATACATGCACCTCTACCAAGAACACATTTAAATAATGAGATCAATTTGAGATTATGTGCTCTATAATAAACAATTGCAGTTTCAGGAGAGAAAATTATTCACAATATTTCATCCCTTTTATGGAAAGTGAATGGCAGAAAACAGGTTGTTAGCAGACCATGAGCCAAATATTGTACTTACAAAAACTGTGTAATTATTTATTTATATTAGCTTGTGTTTTATTGTAGCAAGAATACTTAACATGAGATCCACCTTCTTGCAATTTTAAGTGCATTACTTGGTACTGAAAATTATAGACATAAAGCTGTGCAATTGTTCTCTGGAACACATTCGTCATACGTAGCTGAAAATGTAAACTCATTGAACAGTGACTTCCCATCTCCCTTTCTCTTCAGCCCCTGGCAGTCACCATTTGACTCTTCCATCCATGACTTCGACAATTTTAGATACTTCTTGTATGTGGAATCAAGCTGTATTTGTGCTTCTGTAACTGGCATTTTTCACTTAGTATGTCCACATGGTTTTTGCATATTGTTACATATGGCAGGATTTCCTCCCTTTTCAAGACTGAATAATATTCCATTGCATGTATGTAGCACATTTTCTAGTCTATTCAGCCATTGATAAACAGTTTTTTTTTCCATACTTTGGGTCTTTTTTTACAATACTGCAATGAACATAGTAGCACGTATTTCTCATAAGCTAGGTATGTATAGATATGTATCCAGAAGGGGGTTAGAAAGAAGTAGAATCACATGGTAGTTCCATTTTTAATTTTAAAGGGAACATACTGTTTTCCAGCACAACTGCTACTTTTACAGCCCTACTAGTAAATAAATATACAGAAAAAGTACACGGATTCTGATTCCTCTCCACCCTTCACAATTCTTTTTACCCATAAATACATTTTTTAATAACAGCCATCAAAACAGGTCTAAGACAACATATTATTGTGGTTTTAAATTTTCATTTACATGGATAATGATATTTAGGATCATTCCATAAACCTGTTGGCCATCCACTAGTCTTCTTTGGATAAATATCTATTTGATTACTTTGACTACAATTTTTTTTTTTTTTGCAGTGTTGATGTTCAAACCTGGAGCCAAATGAGTGCTATACAGCAGCCTCTCGTTTTAAATTATTATTATTATTATTATTATTATTATTACTATTGAATCAGATGAGTTCCTTTTAGAATACTAACATCTTATCATATATATGATTTATAAATATTTTCTTCCATTCTGTAATTTGCCTTTTGTTTGTGTTTTTTTTCCTTTGCTGTGCAGAAGCTTTGTAATTTGGTGTACTCCCAATTGTTGGTTTTGCTTTACTTGCCTCTACTTTGCTGGTAAATATTGCTGGTAATATCCAAGGCATAATTGCTATGACTACTGTCAAAAAAAGATTTTTCCTCATGTTTTCTTCTAGGAGTTCTACAGCGTCAGGTCTTGCTTTCACTTCTTGATCCATTTGTGGCCGAGTTTTGTATGTGATGAACCGTAAAGGTCCAATTCCATTCTTTTGAATGTAAAAGTCTGATTTTTGTAACACTTGGTTGAAGAGACTATCCAATTGTGTTTTTGAATATGGGTTGATGGTATTTGTGTGGGTATGTTTCTGGGGTCTCTGTTCTGCTGGTGGACATGTTTGTGTTTATGCAAGTACCATAATGGTTTTATCACTGTCGTTTTCTAGTGTACTTTAAAATCAGAGAATGATGCCTTAGTTTTGCTCTTTTTCTCAAGGTTGGTTTGGTTATTTGTGGTATTCTGTGGTTCCATCTGAATATTAGAATTATTTTTCCTATTTCTTTGAAAATATCTTTGGAATTGATGGAGATTGCATTGAATCTGTAGACTGCTTTGGATAGTATGACCACTTTAATAACATAAGTTTCAGTCTATGAATGCAGAAAGTCTTTCCATTTTTGTGTATCTTTTGTAATTACTTTTTTCATCACTGTTTTGTACTTTTCAGTGTACGAGTCTTTTGTCTTCTTGGTTAGGTTTATTCCTCATTGTTTTATTCTTTATGGATGCTATGGACAATTGGGATTTTTCTTATTTTTCTTTTCATGTACTTCATTTTCTAGTGTATAGAAACACAATAGATTTTTGGATGTTGATTTTGTACCCCAAAATTTTACTTATTTGTTTTAATACTAATATCTTCTTGGTATGGAGACTTCAGGTTTTTCTACATATGAAATTATGCAATTTGAAGATAGAAATAACTTTATTGTGTTATTGTTTTAATTCCATTTACCAAGCAATTTTCTGGTCACAATTTTCATGGTAGAAATGAGATGATTTTGATAAGTAATCATATGTGCAGGATGTTTTGAAGGGGTTACCTAATGTACAAGTATATTTAAATTAAGGTTTTTATATGATACCTTTGAATATTGGTAAAGAGATACCTTTATCTATTTTATTAAACTCCTGTTTTCTTTAAATGCAAGATTACAGTGTCAATGATTTACTTACATGGACATTGTTCCTGTTTTTCTCTTAACACAATTATATTAAATTTTAATGACATCAATTGCAATATCTAACTGGTATCTGGAAACTTGTAGAGAGCCCAAAGGTTTTATACAAATTTATATGTATAAAGCTCTCACTGATATACTTTGCCAGTAGATATTTTACCTTGAGTAGTCGCTCTGCAAATCCCTTCCCACAAAAGATTAAAAACATCCTCCTATTACATCTAGAGATTTCTTTTTGTTATTCAAAGCCATGAATAAATTTAGGAAAAAAATGTATATGATTTTAATGCCTTAAACCAGAAAGCTTCCTTGATTTCTATTAAAAAATGGAATATTTAATGTTTTCCTTCTTCTGTGGTACTTTTTTTTGATATTGTAGCAAAGAACAAAAAAGAATCCTGAGAACATATAAAACAAAAAACTGTGTTTGAAGTATTATAATAAAACAACCTTCTTCCTTTAATGCTAAGTCCCTTTTTAATGAAGATCCTCTGGCAGCTCTTGAATGTATAACTAGTTTATATCATGGGATGAAGCTGTCTGTTCTGATGATTGACATGAGCCCACATTACAATGTGATTCTGAAAATTAGTCCATAGAGGTCCTTTTCAGGTACTTCTCAGACTGAGAGCTGCCCTCCAACTACAGTAGAGCCTTTTTAACCCCACTCATTGGTATTCTAATCTGGAAGTGCTGTCCTGCCTTTTAAATAACTTAGGCATTCAGGCTCATACCCCCCTTGACACATTACTTAGCCAAAGGATTCAAATGAGATTCAAGAAACATGCAGTACAGCACAAAGGGATTGGAATATGCACAATTAATAATCACACAGTTAATTCATTTTTAATGCAAGGAGGATTTCAGAAATTTCACATTCAGATTTGTAACAACACAGTAGCTGTCTACCCTGATTACATTTTCAAAATTTCAAAAACATAAGCAATATTCTTAAGTCATTATTTTTATTTTAAATAGACTATCCTAAAGGCATAGCTTTAAGTACCACTAAGGTTTTGACCCAAACTGATGAAATTTGAAGATAGGACTCCCTTCAAACCAGATATTGTGCAAATAAATAGACACATTAAGTGTTTTTTTGCAATATTGGGAGGTATATCTCTGATATGGAAAGATTTCAGTGGGATTTTGATTACCTTGGGTCAAAACCAGCCAACTACATGACATGGCACTATGACTTGTGTCTCACATTGTTTCCTTTTAAAGAAATATTTGTATATCCAGTGTCAAAAGTCATATTGCTCACATTTGAAGAGTGTATGTAGTTCATTGTAATAAGAATATTGGTAGAATTCCAATGTCCTAAGATTTTAGAACTATGCCCAGGAAGACAACTAGTCATCAAATCAATGAGTGGTTGCTAGATCCTTTCTACATATGGATAACAAGTTAATTCATTCATCCACCATTTATTGATTACCTGTCATATGATGGATCCTGGAGATGAAAGCAATGAGAAAGGAATAAAAAGTTCTAGGTCATATAATATATGTTCTAGTACACAATGGATTAAGATAAACTTGAGGAATTACAGACTGTATGCAGAAAAATAAAGTTTGTTAAGGGGATGGGATTATGAAGTGGGGTGGGAAAGAAAGGGGATACAGTATGAGTGAGAGACCTGAATGTGCCATTGGGAAATATGAAATGGGCCATATTCGGCAGAGAAAAGGGTAAGAATAATGCCCTTATGAGGGCATAACCTTTTTAGACCTGAAGAAGCCTAATATGGATGGAGCCAGTATGAGTGAACAGAAGAAATGCCTCATAATCAATGGGCTCCTCATTTTTGGACATAAGTAAAGACTTGAGTAGCCTAACACAATGCATAATTTATTCTGGTTCACTGTGCTTGTCCTTATAGAAATGGAGTGGGAATAAAGCCAAAGACAACATATACAAAAGATAGTAAAGGTAGGACTTTGTGGGGCATGAGAGTAAACTGGTGATGACTCTCTTTCAAAACACATTTGATCGCTTAACTGCAACCACTGCCTGAGATAATTACTACGAGGTTTGCAGCTTCAACCATTATCATACATTTTTAAATCATTTATGCCTTGTTACAATGACTTGCAATCCTACAAATGAAAATCTCCCAGAGAACTTGAATTGTGCAATTGAGCAGGTTATCATAGGATACCTGCACTTTCCAAATATTCAATACCTCTGCCGTACCTTTTTTCATTCCTAAGGTCCACACTCTTAAACCCAAAGTAAAAGAAGGAAAGTCCGTACAATTGATCTTTCACAGGCTGTCTCTGAAACTTTAAAGATGGCTGGCATATCCCTGTTATGTGGAACAATGAACTTCTGCTTTGTTGGAGTACACACAATGTCTTCAAACTCTGATTTGGAAAGTAGCTGCAAGCTGCAAGCTGATCCTTCTAATGATTTTACAATCTATTTCTAACAAAGTGCAGGCAGCCTTTTTGGTAACTTGCCCAAGAATCTCCTGGGTTAACTCAATGATGGCTGTTTTTAGGAAGAAAAATGATAGCATACTTTTTACATGTGTTCTGTTTTCCATTTTTTCTCCCTTCCTTTCCTTTAGCTTTTCCTGTTTATTTTATTTTACATTATTAGAAATTATTGATTGTTATATGATCTTAAACTCGCCCACTAATGCCAGTTTTCAAGCACGATTAGCTCTCAATCTCCACAACACAATGAAAGATAGACTAGTTTTATTTGATCTCTTAGTTTTACTAAGTGTCCTGAAAGGTGAAATCTTTCATGCATGGGTAATTGCTCCTGTGAGTTTCCTTGGTGTGTGTGTGTGTGTGTGTGTGTGTGTGTGTGTGTGTGTGTGTGCCTGCACCACACATGCTTATAATTTATTTGAGTAATTTCTGGGAGAGGTTTAAGAACAAATGATTCTAATCCATAGTTGACACATTTTGTTACCAATTGACTATATTATTTACGAATTTGATATTATTCTCCCATCAAAGGCAACATTAGATTTACCTAATGCTCAGTTGTGTGACCAACCATGTTGTTGCCTGTAAGACAGTGGAGAAAGAAGGCCAGTTCTCCCCTATATTATCCCCTGTAGCACTGTGCACAACCCATGTACTAGACTGCATGTAGAGCTCAAATTTGGCCACAATTATGAATGCTTAGAAAACAAAGATGAGAGAATTTTAAATCCACAATATCATTGCCTTTAGTAAACTTGGATCTTAGAAGTAAGATCAAGACAAAAATTTGTAATAAGAAATACAAAAAACATTGTACATTAGCTATATCTTTTAGAAGATTAACCTGATTAAAAAAATCATTGATATTAGTGAATTATAAGGGGAAAAAATAAATTAAAATCCCCTTTAACAGAAACTTTCCCCTTACAGACTGTGTCAGGCCTAATGTCAAAAGACCTAATTTTGTTTTCATTAATTTGTGTTCATTGGCATTTTCATTTTTAAATATTCACTACTGGATAGAAAAACAAAACAAAAAGTGTTGGCTAATCACCTGGGTAGTTCTTTTGGAAAAGAAACAGGAATGTTACTCCAATATCAAGAAGCTAAGTCGAATGATGTCTTATTTATTTTAATGGTGTCTTTTGGAAGGTACTGGCCATGGACCTCAAAAGTAAGGGAGTGAACAATAATTTGCCTTGCCTCCCCATGGAAGCTCCTCTCCTCATTCTCCCCCAAAATCAACTTCAATGGGGAAGTCAGAGTTGACCACAAAGTGTTTTCTTCGTGTGGCTCTGCCTGTCCAAACCTCCCGTGTGCTTCCTAAAGGTAGATTATAAAGGTCAGGTTGACAGCGTCTAGGAGCATCTTCCTACCAACCTCCAAATAAAGACATGGAGGCCACCGGGAGGCTCAGAATCCTTTATGGTAGCAATTTGTCCTCTCTCCTTATGGCATATTTCTTTTAAAATAGTTGAGACAATTGAAATGGGAAAGGGGAAGGAAGAAAATTATTTGAATTTTTCCAATTTTTCCATTGGAGGGGACTGTTAACTTGAAAAACAAGTGATTGTGTTGGTTGTTTATACTTAGGTAAGTAAAACTTTGAAAGGGTAGCCTTTCTAATTATCACAGCACATTTAATAATTGCAGAGGTTCACAAATGAGCTTGCAGAGCATGCAGACTAGAAGTGGTCCATATTATAATTTAGTCCATATGCAGATCTCTCTCTGGAGGAGAATTGCACAATGGGATAGAAAAGATTGGCCACTGTCTCATTCTGTTTGTGAGAGGCATTAAGTGTGGTGCAATGGTAAGACTATCACATTTTATAAGAAAACAGATTTCTTAACTACAGGATATGATTTTGCTAGTCATTTTTATTGTTATATCTGTTGTTTCTAGCTACTTGTCTGAGTCTCTATATTTGCTGAAGAAAAGAGGATTTGGGGAGAGTTCACAGATGTTTACTTTCTATTCTTCTTCAGCTTTCTATTGTCATTTTCTTCAAAGACTTCAAGGTGCTTTTCCAAAAACTATGGCAAAAATAATGAACATCACTCACAGAAATTCAAAGGAAAGAGAACAGAAATGTAAGCATAACAGCAGAAAGATATTTGCCAATGGGCCTGACTCAAGAAATAATCTTTTCTCTGAATCAATCTGCTCACTCTTCTTCTCTAAGATTTCAAAATTGGTTAATTTAGCCCACTTATTTCAAATCTTAAGTATCATATGGATATATGTCATTGCTAATTAACCTTGAATGACAGCATCTGTCAGGATTTGTTCTAGGTAGATAGGATAAGAGGCTGATTGGTCATTGACTGGGAGGGCTTAGCAGTACCCTGAACAACAAGCACTCCACTGAGCAACTCTCTTCACAGTTAAGCTTAAGATTGAAAGCAGTATGGCCAGAAGACTCCCATTATCTGAGAAAGACATCAAGTTAATTCAGACTCCACTGCTACCTTAATTAAAATACATTAAGTACTTCACATGCATTTGAAAAAGACTAGTATTTACTTAAAAAAATATTCTATAAACAATTTAAAAATCGTGATCAAATTTCCTCCTGTGCTAATATGATTTTACAATCACATAGACAAAAATAAACTGTTTTAACAATGTTTTTCCATCAAATTTGTGTCTCATGTCCTTTTCATGGTTCTTTGTACTTGCCTAAGTTTTGAGAACTGTTGTATTTGACTATTCAGGTTGTATTCAATTGTTTGATCTATTTTTAGATGATTGTGAATGTAAATGGCACATAAAGGGGTATTATCTCTAGATTATCAGATTTCTTTCCTTAGCCCAATAGCATGTAGTGCCTGTTGCTCACATTTAAAAATCACCTTGATTTGATGATACTATTGGGTACAATTATCATCCTCCCATTTTGGAAAGCTTTTTCCCCATAAATACATTTTAAAACACAAAATGAGGTGATTTGGCCCATTTTGCTATGTATATAATTTAACCTTCAAAGGATTATGGTCTATGGAGCAAACAGGTTAATAGGAAGGTTTTAAAAAGACATTTTTTCATCTGATGGGATATAATCGTTCCTAAGGAGCTGTTATGGTCCATTGTATAAATCCTTCAAATTCATGGACTATTGGCCCAAAACAGTAATGGATCCTGTAGAGCGTTGAAAATCTATCATGTTAATATAGCTGCTGCATATGCAGAGTATGAAGTTTATTCTCCCATCCATACCTTGAGGGATTTGTATGTAATTCTCATATTTATAGGTCTGATTCTTGTACTTCATACGGGATGGTTTTGCGGTCCTTCACATGCTAAGTAAAAAAAAATATAAATCAAAATTTGCACTGAAACCAGTGATAATAACATAAGCCTGTAAAATACTGCCATGTCTAACAAAAACATTTGCTTGTTCAGAATTCCCAGAGGAATCACAACACTTCACGTTTGTAAAGCAACAAAGAGCTTTTTTTTTTTTTTTTAAGTTGTTGGTTTACAAATCAGCACCTGACATCATTCAGTTGTATTCAGTTAAATGCCAAGGTACAGTCTCTTCAAAACTCCTTTCATTGATGTTAGCAAGAAGGGTTTTCCTGTGAACACATATGTATATTTCTAATTTTAAAGACTGATGGAAATTTTTGGAAAGCGTAAGAGGCTCTATGACACATTATTTAATTCCTCTTAATCTTATATTCTTTTCTCTCCACATAGCTATCAAAGCAAAGTTTACTGGTAGTGGCAGCTTATTGGACACTCAGTGTACAAATCTGCAATGTTAAAGAACTCTTGATCCTAATCCATGTCTGTCCTTAGGTGCACAGATATAGCAGTGACTTACAGACTGGTGCCAAAGCAGGGAATAATCATATCTATCGGGCTCCTTTATCCCGACATTTGTTCCAACAGTTGGAGTAATAGTAATGATTGAAAGGGCATTTATACCTTGTGTTAACCTAACTATAAAGAAACAAGGGGATGAAATAATGTCTTCCTTGATTATTAATACTGTTAACCCATTTTATGGACATATATTATCATCCTGAGACTCGATGTTAGTCCAACCGTTTTTATTTTTATTTTAATTTTTGCCATGTCAAGGGCTTGGAAAGAATTAGTTCCTTCATTTTCCTCTTTACTATCCTTTATAGACTGTGTTGCTGCCAACGTGACCCTCAAGAGATCCAGATAGAGTTAAACAAAGCCACCTTCTCCCTACCATTCAGGATGCTCCTTTGTTGTATTATTTGTGAATTGTTGAGGCAAAGACAATGGTAGGCCAAGAGGGTGCTATGTAGGTGCTGAAAACCTCACTCAGGTTCAAAGAGCTGAGCTTGGCTGGTGAGAGATCTTGATGAGTTTCAAACCATTTTCTCTACACAGGAGACAGATTCAGCAGGGAGTTAGATTGCACGTTTTTATCCTGATGTTTATCTTTGCTCTTGTATCCTGTAGCCTTTCCTTGCTGAAGTTTGTTACTGGACCCCCACATTCACTCTGCTCAGCTTGATATGGAAAACTCATCTTCTACTGCTTCTGCCCAGTTGTGAAACATTCTATATAATGCTACATTGAATCCAGTCCAATTCCTTGTTGTCAACTGCCATTAAAAAGTCAATATAAAGTTGTACCACCCTTGCTTTTCTAGGTAAGCCTGTTTGAATTAGATTGTCTATAACTTCCAACCAAAGGACTCTAGAAAACTTATTGAGCTACTTTGGAATAATCACACCAATTTTTTCTTCAGAAAAATAAAGTGTAAATAATACTTTATGTTTATGAATATGACAATGTGCATTTAAATTACTCTTATATCAGTAGAATGGGTTCAATAACGTTTGCTTTTAAAAAATATAGTTGCAGAATATAGTTAAGCAAGAATCATTCTTGAATTTCCTTATTAGTTCATAAGGAGAACGCTTTTTAAAAAAGTTTTTGTACATACTGATGATACTCAATGGTTTTATTGATGCAGCATAGCCAACATGTTTTTTTACAGAGAGGTTACCAGGGATTGAGCTCAGGGGCACTTGGCCACTGAGCCACAACCACAGTACTATTTTGTATTTTATTTAGAGCCAGAGTCTCACTGAATTGCTTAGCACCTTGCTTTTGCTAAGGCTGGCTTTGAACTTTTGATCCTCCTGTACCAACCTCCTCAGCCATTGGGACTATAGAAGTGCACCACTGTGGCTGACTACCAATGTGATTTTTTGAAGAAAATTATCTTTCAAGTTGAGAGTACTGAAAGAATGATTCTGACCCATTCAGGTCACTCTCACAGGTTATTTAACTTCTCTCAATTCCTTCAGAATATGATTCATTGATCTCATGAGACTGTAGAATTCTATTTATTTATTTATTACACTGATTTAATAGAGATGAAGAGTTGTCTGAAAAAATACTTTGTTTTAATCTAGAGATAGAATTACAGAAATTAGGGCTGGGATTGTGATTCAGTGGTAGAGCGCTTGCTTAGCATGGGCAGGACCTGGGTTCGATTCTCAGCACCATATGAAAATAAAGGCATTGTGTTGTGTCCATCTACAAAAAAGATTCATTCTCTCTCTCTCTCTCTCGCTCTCTCTCTCTCCTTAAAAAAAAAAAAAAAAAAGAATTACAGAAATCATTCAGAGACACTGTAGTCCATAAGCATTCTGAGTCATCCCCAGTACTAGGGTTGAATGACAACGTGTTCTACATATGTCTTAAGAATTTAAAAGTAACAACTCAACTAATAATTCTACATATGTCTTAAGAATTTAAAAGTAACAACTCAACTAATAAAAAGGAAACTTGTGACTTTTAAGTGAGCAGTGGAAAGGGGAGAAAGAGAAACCAAACAAGCTTTCTTCTTCTTTCTTTTTCTTTCAGAAAAAGGCACGAAAGGAGCATACTGAAAGTATATGGTACAAATATTTTAACAGTCATAATAAAATATAAATGGATTTAAACAGTATAATTGAAAACTGAAACTCTCAAATTAGATTTAAAAATTCAATCCAATAATATTACTGGAAAGTAAATGATAAATCAGCAGTGCAATATTCAAAAGAAGGATCAATAGGCAAGAGTAATACCTGCAAAGCTATCACATTAAGAAAGCTTAAGAATAACTTTCCTTGGGCTGGGGATGTGGCTCAAGCGGTAGGGTGCTCGCCTGGCATGCGTGTGGCCCAGGTTGGATCCTCAGCACCACATATAAACAAATGTTGTGTCCGCCAAAAAACTAAAAAATAAATATTTAAAAAATCTCTCTCTCTCTCAAAAAAAAGAAAAAAAGAATAACTTTCCAAAAACAAAACAAAAAAGTACCATTTTTCTAAGAAGAAGAGAAATCAAGAATTTATATACAACTAAGGATTTAGTCTAGAAAAAAATAAAAGAAAATGGACAGAATTACAAAGAGAAATTCAACAAATTTAAATAATAAATAGAGATATTAAACAAAATTATCAAGACTGTGAGTAGTTTATGTCATAGATAAAAATCAATAGCCATGTGTGTATATATATCAATATTCACATCTCTATCTGCATCTCTAACTCACACTTATTTTTTCAAACATTCAATAGAAATTATATGTTCAATTCAAGTATATGAATACTTGTCAAAAAAATGAACAACTGTTAGGTCATTGAAATATTGTGATAATTTTTAGAGAACCCACACATATAGACATTTTCTAACCTCAATGAAGTTAAGGTTTTAAAAATTTAAAGGTAGAGACATCTGCCTGAACCCAGTCTCTGGCACTGCCCCTTCCAGCCAACAGACTATTGCAGGAGGACAGATCCAGTGTCCCAGATTTGCCCACATTGATTTGTGTGGGACCCAGCTCCAGGGTAGGTCCTAGTTTTCGCCCCCCCCCCCACACACACACCTGGGAGCCTAAGTCTAACCCACTTCCATCTTAGGACACTACAGTCATGTCATAACCTTTCCCACGCAGTAGCCCCTATAATTTTAACAACAGATAGGACCTAGAAACAGCTGCATCTCAGAACAGGCATCCCAAAGAGAGTGTGAGGCTTACCCTTTCAGCCCCATCTCTGTAAGACATTGCATCCATCTTGGGGTACTTTAACTATTATCTCGAGTTACCTTGGCTATTGCTGCCACCACCTTTAGTTGCAGAAGCATACATTGAGGAACATCAGGAGGGTCTGGATGCCCAACAAGGTAAGGTACAGAAAATCTGCATGGATATTACAAGAATATAGAGTAGAAACTGTAATATCACAGATTCACACTCAAGAAAGGAAGACACATAGACAACATGAAAAAAACAAGGAAGGAGAGTGCCCCAAACAAACCAAGATAGTATAATAACAGAAGCTATGGACAGGGAAGTTGATGAAATATCAGAGAAGGAGTTCAGAAGGTTCATAATTAAAATGATCTGTGAGTTAAAGAATGACCTAAATGAGCAAATACAGGCAAAAATCAATCACTCCAACAAAGAGATAAGAGAGCAAATACAGGTAGCAAAAGATTACTTCAAGAAAGAGATAGAGACTCTGAATTTAAAAAGTCAGAAATCCTTGAAATGAAAGATGCAATAAACCAAATAAAAAACTCAATAGAAAGCATAACCAACAGACTAGATCACTTTCCTAAGAATGTCAGATAATGAAGACGAATTATATAATCTGGAAAATAAAGTTGATCACACAGTAAAGACAGAAAGAAACCATGAACAGAACATCCAAGACTTATGGGACAGCATCAAAAAACCAAGTCTAAAAGTTATTGGGATAGAGGAAGGCACAGTTTCAAACCAAAGGAATGCACAATCATTTCAATTAGATAATATCAGAAAATTTCCCAAGCATGAAGAATGAATTGGGAAACCAAATACAAGATGCTTACAGGACACCAAATATACAAAATTACAACAGATCTACACCAAGTCACATTATAATGAAAATGCCTAGCATGCAGAATAAAGATAGAATCTTAAAAGCCACAAGAGAGAGGAATCAGTTCACAAATAGGGGGAGACCAATTCATATCTCAGTAAATTTTTCAACCCAGACCCTCAAAGCCAGGAGATTATGGAACAATACATATCAAGCACTGAAAGAAAGTGGATGCCAACCAAGAATCTTATATCAGCAAAATTAAGCTTTAGATTTAATGATGAAATAAAAGCCTCCCATGATAAACAAAAGTTAAAAGAATTTCCAGCTAGAAAGCCTGCACTACAGAACATTCTCAGCAAAATATTCCATGAAGAGGAAATGAAAAACAGTAATGAAAATCAGCAGAGGGAGGTATTACACTAAAACAAAGTCTAACCAAGTCATGTTCAATACCAAAATAAATAAAAATGACTGAGAATACAAATCATGTCTTAATAATAAACCTGAATGTTAATATGCCAAGCTCACCAATCAAAAGACATAGACTAACAAATTGGATTAAAAAAAAAAAAAGATGCAAGGATATGCTGCCTCCAAGAGACTTATCTCATAGGACAAGAAACCCATAGACTGAAAGTGAAGGGTTGGGAAAAATTATACCACTCACATGGAATGCAGAAGCAAGCAGGGGTTTTTGTCTTCATATCAAATAAAGTAGACATCAAGCTAAAGTCACTCAAAATGGATAAAAAAAGACACTACATACTGCTTAAGGGAACCATACACCAACAAGACATAACAATCATAAATATATATGCGTCAACAATGGTGCAGCTATGTTCATCAAACAAATTCTTCTCAAGTTCAAGAGTCAAATTGACCACAACACAACAATCTTGGGTGACTTTAACACACCTCTCTCACCACTGAATATATCTTCCAAACAAAAGTTGAATAAAGAAACTACATAACTTAATAATACAACCAATAACTTAGAATTAAGTGATACATATGGAATATTTCAACTTGCATCAAGCATATATGCTTTCTTCTCAGCAGCACATGGATCCTTCTCTAAAATAAACCATATAATATGTCACAAAGCAACTCTTAGCAAATACAAAAAAGTAGAGATACTATCATGTATTTTATACAATTATAATGGAATAAAATTTGAAATCAATAACAAAATAAAAAATAAAAATTACTCCAACACCTAGAAACTAAATAATATAGTACTGAATGAACAATGGGTTGCAAAAGACATTAAGGAGGAGATTTAAAAATTCTTAAAGTTATATAAGAACATAGACACAACATATAGAAATCTCTGTGACAGCATGAAATCAGTTCTAAGAGGAAAGTTCATTGCATGGAGTCCATTACTTAAAAGAAGAAAAAGTAAACAAATAAATGGCCACACATTACATCTATAAGCTATAGAAAAAGAAGAACAAATCAGTAGCAAAAGCAGTAGAAGGCAAGAAATAATTAAAATTAGAGCTGAAATCAATGAAATTGAAACAAAAAAATGAAAAAAAATGACAAAACAAAAAGTTGGGTCTTTGAAAAAATAAAAAAATAATTGACAGATTGTTAGCTATGCTAACAAAGAGAAGGAGAGAGAAAACTTAAATGACCAGCATATGTGATGAAGAAGGTAATATCACAACAGACACTACAGAAATACAGAGGATAATTAGAAGTTATTTTGAAAACTTATACTCCAATAAAATAGAAGATATTGAAGGCATCGATAAATATCTTAAGTCATATAATTTTCCCAGGTTGAATCAGGAAGATATACACAATTTAAACAGACCAATATCAAGTGATGAAATAGAAGATGCTACCAGAAGCCTACTAACCAAGAAAAGCTCAGGACCAGGTGGATACACAACTGAGTCCTACAAGACCTTTATGGAGAACTAATACCAATAATCTTCAATTAATTTCAGGAAATAGAAAAAGAGGTAGCACATACAAACTCCTTCTATGAGGATAATATCACCCTGATTCTAAAACCAAGCAAAGACACATCAAAGAAAGAAAACTTTAGACCAATATATATATATATAATGAACATAGATGTGAAAATTCTCAATAAAATTTTGGCAAATCAAATACAAAAAAATATCAAAACGATCGTGCACCATGATCAAGTGGGATTCATCCCAGGGATGCAAGGTTGGTTCAACATACGGAAAGCAATAAATGTAATTCATCACATCAATAGACTCAAAGATAAGAATCATATTATAATCTCAATAGTTGTAGAAAAAGCATTTGACAAAATACAGTACGCATTCATATTCAAAACACTAGAAAAACTGGGGATAACAGGAACATATCTCAACATCATAAAGGCTATCAATGCTAAGCCCTAGGTCAACATCATTCTAAATGGAGAAAAATTGAAAGCATTCCCTCTAAAAACTATAACAAGACAGAGATGCCCTCTTTCACCACTTCTATTTAACATAATTCTTGAAACACTGGCAAGAGCAATTAGATAGATGAAAGAAATTAAAGGGATATATATAGGAAAAGAAGAATTTAAATTAGCACCGTATGTTGATATATAATCCTACACCTAGAAGACCCAAAAAGATCCACCAGAAAACTTCTAGAACTAGTAAATGAATTCATCAAAGTAGCAGTTTATAAAATCAACACCCCAAAATCAAAGGTATTTCTGTATATCAGTGACAAATCCTCAGAAAGGGAAATGAGGAAAACTACCCCATTTACAGTAGCCTCAAAATAATAATAATAATAAATAAAATACTTGGGAATCAACAAAGGAGGTGAAAGAGCTATATAATGAAAATTACAGAACCCTAAAGAAACAAATCAAAGAAGACCTTAGAAGATGGAAAGATCTACCTTGCTCTTGAATAGGCAGAATTAATATTATCAAAATGACCATACTTCCAAAAGCACTATATAGATTTAATACAATTCTGGTCAAAATCCCAATGAAATTCCTCATAGAAATAGAAAAAGTAGTCATGAAATTCACCTGGAGAAACAAGAACCCAGAATAACTAAAGCAATCCTTAGCAGGGAGAGTGAAGCAGGTGGCATCATTATACCAGACCTTAAACTATACTACAGAGCAATAGTAACAAAAACAGCATGATATTGGCACCAAAACACACTGGTAGACCAATGGTACAGAACAGAGGGCACAGAGACTAACTGCAAAATTACAATTACCTTATATTAGACAAAGGTGCCAAAAACATGCATTGAAGAAAAGATAGCCTCTTCAACAAATGGTGCTGGGAAAACTGGAAATCAATATGCAACAAAATGAAATTAAAACCCTATCTCTCATCATACACAAAACTCAACTCAAAGTCAATCAAGGACCTAGGAATAAAACCAGAGAACCTGTGTCTAATAAAAGAAAAAGTAGGCCCTAATCTCCATCATGTGGGATTATACTCCCAACTTCCTTAATAAGACTCCTTTGGTGCAAGAATTAAAATCAAGAGTCAATAAATGAGATGGATTCAAACTAAAAAGTTTATTTTCAACAGAAAAAAACAATGTGTAAGGTGAATAGAGACCCTACATCTTGGGAGAAAATCTTTACCCCTCACATATCTCTAGGATATATAACAAACTCAAAAAACTAAACACCAAAAAACCCAAATAACCCAATCAATAAATAGGTCAAGGACCTGAACAGATGCTTCTCAGAAGATCAACAAATATATGAAAAATATGTTCATCATTGCTAGCAATTAGAGAAATACGAGTCTAAACCACTCTAAGATTTCATCTCACTCCAGTCATAATGACAGATATTATACATACAAATGGCCAGGATGTGGGGAAAATCCCATCATACACTGATGGTGGGATTGCAAATTGGTACAGTCAATGTGGAAAGCAGTGTCGAGATTTCTTGGAAAATTGGGAATGGAACCACCATTTACCCAGCTATCCCTCTCCTCCATCTATACCCAAAGAACTTAAAACAGCATACTACAGGGACACAGCCACATCAATGTTTACAGGAGCACAATTCATGATAGCTAAATTGTGGAATCATCCTAGATATCCTTCAATAGATGAATGGATTAAAAATGTGGCATATATACACAATGGAATATTACTCAGTGATAAAAGAGAATAAAATCATGACATTCCAGGTAAACGGATGGATTTGGAGAAGATAAGCTAAGTGATAGCCAATCCTCAAAAAACAAATGCTGAATGTTTTCTCTGATATAAGGAGGCTGATTCATAGTGAAGTAGGGAGGGGGAGCATGGGAGGAATAGAAGAACTCTCTATAGGGCAGAGAGGTGGGAGAGGAATGGAGGAGGCATGGGATTAGAAAAGATGGTGGAATGTGATGGACATTATTATCCAAAGTACATGTATGAAGACAAAAATTGGTGTAAATATACTTTGTATACAACCAGAGATATGAAAAAAATGTGCACTATAGGAATAATATGCATTGCATTCTGCTGTAATGTATAAATAAAAAATTAATAAAATTAAAGATAATAGATAATTACATATTTGGAAATATCAAGCAAAAGTTAGTTCTAACATGTTAAGATATATTTATATAGGCTAAGATTTTCTGAATAAAATTTCAATAGTTCAGGAAATAAAAGCAAGAATTGACAAATGGTGTTAACACCAAAGAAAATTTGTGAGATTCCCTTGTGTATTAAGACTTTTAAACCTTGCTTCATTACTGTTGCAATAACCATATAATATTAACCATCTAATAGCTGATATTTATTTAATTAAGAACATATAATTCATCTGAACATATATAAACCATAAATCCAGTTACCTATCATTTTTATGTATTAGGTGAATAATGAAATATTACCAGGAAGAAATAACACATTCAAGTAGCATAAGTACATATAGAAAAAGTCAATTTTGATTTTCACTCTATGGGGTCATTCAAAAATTTTAGGTATTTAATAATTAAATGTTAAAATTAAACCATAAAATGAAGTCTATTTTAGAATACAACTCATCTCAGAAATAGATTTGCAACATCTAATAGAGTGCAGAAGTAGACATTTACACACACTATGTACTTGATATAATTTTGACTCCCAATATATAAAGAAAGTTTTCAGAAATGAAATCAAAGAAACTATTTCTGAAATATTAATAAAATTATGAAATTCAAGGCATCATATTTTGAAGCTGGTATATTTCCTTGTTGGGTTTATAACTATTGTATATACTTTTAAAAGTTTTAGAATGAGGAAAAACTGAGATGATTTTCAAATAGCAGACACTTGAGGAAAAATTCCTGAATGCTTTTCTGGGGAAACAACAGGGAAATGGTAATTCATCCTCTCAAAATCTGTTTCTCTGTTTGTTATGTTTTAGATATTGTGTTCCCCAAAAGCCCTCATATGAGACATTGCAAGAAATTTTGAAGGAGAAATTATTGGGTTACAGCCTTAATCTAATCAGTAATTTAATCCCTGATGGAATTAACTAAGTGGTAACTACTGGCAGGTGGAATGTGGCTGGAGGAAGTGGTTCATTGGGGGCTATGAGTTATATATTTTGTATCTGGAAACTGCTCGTTTCTCTCTCTCTCTCTCTCTCTCTCTCTCTCTCTCTCTCTCTCTCTCTCTCTCTCTGTCTCCTTTCTGATCATCATGTGATCTGCTTTCTTTCATCATATTCTGCCTGACCTGGAGCCCCAAGGAATGGAGCCAGCCTTCTATGGACTAAGACCTTTAAAACCATCAGCCCTCAAATAAACTGTTCCTCCTCTATAATTGTGCTGGTTGGGTCTTTTAGTTACAGTGACAAAATAGCTGACTAAAACAGAAATTGGTACCGAGAAGTAGGGTCATTGCTGTGACTAAACTGACCATATGGTTCAGAAGCTTTGGAGCTTTTTGGAATTAGTTGGAAGAATTTTTGAGAGGTATAGCAGAGCAAGGTGCAAATGCTTTAGATTGTTGTAAGCAGAGTTTAATGGTCGATTATGGTGGAAGTTTAGAATATCAGAATGCCAAAAAAAAACATGGACAGTGAAGACAGGGCTCAAGAGGTTTTAGAAGAAGACGAGGACACTATTCATATTTGGACTATAGGCCATTCATGTTCTGTTCTGGCTGAGAAGTTTCTGAGGCTTTCTATGAGGCTGATTTTAAAAACAATGGACTTCTTAATCTATTGGAAGAAATGTCTAGGTGGCAGAGCATTCAGGAAGTGGAGGCTTTTTACCAAGTTTATTGTAATATTCAGAGCAAAAAGCAGGGCAGAAGTATTTGAAAAACTTGTACTTGAAAGGCAGGAATAAAACTGGGGCTAAGGAAGTTACAGTTGTCAAAGACTCTGCCCAGAGACAGTAAGAAAGATGGCTTAGGGCATCTCAGGAGCAGGCAAGACCATATCCATCTCAGACTCAAGAGAGTAAAAGTGAAAATTCTCTTGAGAAGAGACCAGTAGGAACCCTTTTTGTATAAAGTGGTGGTCTAGGAAGTTTTCCCAACATGCTCAGTCACCTAGACACTCAGAAGCTTCTGCAGCCAGGGTCCATGGAGGCTTGGCTACTGCTTGAGATGGCGGCAGACCTTGGCATCGACCACCTGGTTCTGTAAGAATACAGAATGCAGACCTTGGCATCAACCACCTGCTTCTGCAAGAATACAGAATGCTGGCGTTTGAGGTGCATGAAGGCTTCCACCAAGATTTCAAAGGAAGACTTGGGAGGACAGGCAAAGTGCAGCAGGGTTGGAGTCCCAGTGGGCATCCTCTGAGAAGTCAAAGTATGGAGATGTGAAGAAGCCAAACCTGCAGAGTGGACCCTTGAGATTAAGAAATGCCAGTAATGTGGGGGACATCATCCTAGGAAAGCTGCAGAAATCAAGCAGAGACAAGCCATCTCCTCTCCTCTCTCCTCTCTCCTTCTCCTACTCTATTGGACTTCCTTTTGTCATCACCAAAAGGCCACTTGGGCTGCAACCAACAGTGGTGGAGCTACACAAGCCCCTTGGAGAGGACATCATGTCATGTACTCCAGATGCTGGACATGGAGTTATAGGACCTGTTTACTCAGCTGGATTTAGGTCTTGCCTTCATCCCATCCCTTCTTTCTGTGCTCCTATTTTTGTAAATGAAAATATTTACTCAGTATCTTTATATATTGAATATTTATGAATTGCTTTTAAGTTTATAGGAGCTCACAATGTGATATTGCCTTAAGCCTCAGAGAAGACTTTGGATTTGAACTTTGAGCACTCTTGGAACTGTAGAGACTATGGTGACTCTTGGGAATGAACTATATCTATTTTGCATTTCAGATGAGTGTGAGCTTTGGAGCAGGGGAGGAGTGTAATATTATGGTTTAGACATGGTGTCCCCAAAAAGCTCACATGTGAAACAACACAAGAAAGTTTTGAGGAGAAATGATTAGGCTATAGCCTTAATCTAATCAGTGAATTAATCCCTTATGGGATTAATTGAGTGGTTTTTGGAGGCAGGTAGTGTGTGGCTGGAGGAAGTTGTTCACTGGGATTGTGGGTATGCATTTTATATTTTGTATCTAGAGAGTAGACTCTCTCTGCTTTGATCATCATGTGAGTTGCTTTCTTCCACCATGTTCTACCTCACCCAGAGCCCCAAGGCATGGAGCCAGCCTTCTATGGACTGAGACCTCTGATACCATGAGCCCTCAAATAAACTGTTGCTCCTCTATAATTGTGTTGGTTGGGTCTTTTAAGTCACAGCAGGAAAATAGCTGACTAAACACTGCTTAGTGTTCTCTCTCTACCTTCCATACTCCCCCTCTCTTTGCCTGCTCTGCTGCCTTCCTTCTATAAATAGAAAGACTTCTACTTGAGCAGAAATCCTTTCTAAACTTAAAATATTATACAAAGAGTCAAGAAGAAAAACTAATAATTTTTCTTTGTCTCTTTTTTATTAGAACTTTATGCTTATACATGGTAGTTGGGCTCATCGTGACAAACTCATACACCCATGGCAACTGATTTCATTTCATGATCACCCACTTTTCCTCCCATCTTCTCTCCTCTTTTCCATCTCCTTCCTCTACTCTATTAGACTTCCTTTTCCTCATCTATTAATTTGTAATTGATTGGTTCTTTTTGATATTTTATCCTTCCCTCACCCTTTCCTTTATTTTACTCTAACTTCCACATATGACAGAAAACATTTGACCTTTGAGTTTCTGAGTTTGGCTATTTTGCTTAACATGGTATTTTCTATTTCCATCCATTTAGCAGAAAATGCCATAATTGCATTCTTTTTAAATGGCTGAGTAAAACTCCATTGTGTGTGTGTGTGTATGTGTGTGTGTATGTGTGTGTGTGTGTGTGTGATGTGTGTGTGTATATATATATCTTCATTCATTCATCTATTGACATCTATGTTGGCTACATAGCATAGCTGGTTCACATGATGGTTTTATCCTTAGTTTTTTGAAGAATCTCCATACTTCTTTTGAAGTGGTTGTACTAGTCTGCAACCCCTCCAACAAGTGTACCTTTTTCCCCACAGCCTCACCAGCATTTATTGTTGTTTGTCGTCTTAATCATTGCTATTCTGACTAGAATGAAATGAAATCTTAGTGTAGTTTTGATTTGCATTTCCTTGATGGCTAGAGTTGTTGATTTTTTTTAAGATATTTATTGTGTGAAGTTTTTGTTTAGTTCTTTTGCCCATTTATTGATTTTTTTTGGTGTGAAGTTTTTTTTTAGTTCATTTGCCTATTTAATGATTGAGTTATTATTATTATTATTATTATTATTATTATTAGTAGTAGTAGTAGTAGTAGTAGTAGTAGTAGTAGTGTGAAGGTTTTGAGTTCTTTGTATAGTCTGGATATTAATCCCCTATCAGAGGGATAGCTGGCCAAGATTTTCTCCCATCCTATAGGCTCTCTCTTCATGCTCTTAATCGTTTACTTTCCTGTGAAGCTTTTTATTTAATGACATCCTATTTATTGATTCTTGCTTTTATTTCTTGCACTTTGGGGGTCTTGTTAAGGAAGTTGATGCTAGCACATTTTTGAAGTAGTTACCTCATTAAAAGAGGAAGCAGAGAGATGGTTATTACAAAAATGACAAACAAGGTAAAAACATCTTAATGCACAAGGAATTCTTGCAAATTAAAACATAATAGTATAACCCAATAGTAAAATGGAAAGTATAATCCAAAAGTATAACCCCAAAGTAAAATTGTTTGTTTCCTAATATCACAATTCCAGTAGCCAATAAATTACATACATTTTAAAATTTGTGTAATGTAAAATTTATGTTACTTCTTTGTTATTTTCCCATATTTTCACTAGAAAAATGGTAAACTACTAAGACCCTTCTCTGTGAGGTGGTATGGTGACTGCTCATCTATATATATTTAGACTTGCAGCTGGTAACACAGTGAATAGTAGCCATTTAATTGCATATCTTGCTACATTATTATGGTTATATATGCAAATCTAAATGGTCTGGAATAGGAAATTGTTAGAATCAGAGAAAAACAAAACAAAACAAAACCTTTTTTGAAGTGTCAGAAAACTTTATAACACATTAAGATCTGAGTTATCCAGTTAGTTTTCTAAACACTTCTTTCACATTGTATTTTTGGAACGGGATAACTACTGGACAAAGTTTATTACTAAATTACATGAGAACAATCAAACTGCTAATAGGAAAAAAGAAAAAAAAAAGGTCTGTCCTTCCTACATGCTATTCCACATAAAATAGGGGGAATGTGAGGGACTCTTCCTACCCTAGCCTTGTTTCTGCAGCTCCCAGGATGCCAGTATTTGTTCTCTTTATTTCTTGCTTCTTCCCACACAGAAGCAGGTAAGGTATTTTTCATCTGGGCATAATGCCAGTTCTCCTTTCAGTTGCTTCTGAATAAACTAGCTGTTTCTAAAACACGGCCAGCCCCTCAGTGGAACCAAGAAGCCAAGCCCAAAGGAGTCCCTCCCTCGTGGGGCAACAAGAAGGAGTTTCTCCATCTTGTTCCTTTCCTGATTATGGCTGCTGCAGATCTTGTCAGCCTAATGCTCTGCTGACTTGTCTTCAGGATGTCATTTTCCATAGACCACAAGGAGCTTACGTGCTGTTACTTATTTGGCAATAAGGTTATAAGCACATTCTGCCTGTCAAGCATATGTATGTTCAAAAAAATGTGCCCCCTGCTCACTTATGTTCATGCTGTAAATCTGCTTTCTGGCCTTCAAGCTGATCTCATCAGGAGTAAACCTGGAGCAGCGCTTCCAGACAGTTCTATTGAGACTATAACCCTGTGTGGCATACTGACCTTTGCTATTAGTGAATCAGGACACATGCACTGCACATCCCAGCAGATTTAAATATACTGTTATTGAGATCAACAAGATCTTCTTTTGCAAGATGTCCAGAAATTGCCCAGTTATTAAAAGTGGGTTATTTTCATTGGTCCCATTTGAAACATTTTTGGTTACCTTTTTCCTGCTTGACATCTGTAAAAAAAGAATTCTCACTAAAAGGAAAAATATTACTGGTTTTGTGGTGGACCTCCTTCAAAGTGGCAGCTATGCCATGATGTCTTCTCATATATGATTTTTTCCTGAGTTTGGATGCTGGTGTCTGCAATACTGCAGGGTAGAATCTTTTGTGCTTTATGTGATGGCTTTGTACCGTGCCAACTTAGTTAAGCTAGTGCTTTGTTTCCCAGAATTGCTTTTCCTGATGATGATGGGTTGGGGCTGGCCATGGGAGAAAATTTGCACAAAGATTTCAAAGCACAGGGATAGCCTTTTCTGCATCCTGAATGTTTGTTGAAGTCTGCACTCTTCATCCTCATCTGCTGACTTGCCTTGTTGATATGGGGCAGTGGCCAGGTGTGCAGCAACTCCAGCTCCAGTAGAATCTCCTCTTTCAGCATCTCTGAATCCCAGCCCTTGTGCTTGAGCAGCTCCACAGTGAACAGTGCCAGCTTCAGCTGCAAGTCACCTGCACTATTGAATTGGAGGAGATGAAAGACAGATGCCAGTTCCAGTTTGTCTTTGCTCCCCCTACTTCTGGTCCTTCATTAATTTCCAGCTGTCTGGCCTGCTCGGATCATGCTCAGTAGCAGATGTAGAAGCAACAGCTTCTACACCTGGTTTAACCAGTTCTCAAATACCATACAATTAACTCCATAACCAATCCTTTATTTTATATTACACATAATGACTCCCCAATTCTGGGCAACCTGTAACTGATACACTATGCTTGAGAGTTCCTACCATCCAATCTCTGCATAGCAGCCAGAAAGGCAAATGTTCTCTTTTTTTTTCCATTCAATGGATGAGTATGTGGCTATTTTTCCTTTATTGGGAAGATGGTAAGATTTTATTCCCAAAGTGGTCATGTCCCTTCTGCACTTTTGTGCTTCTGGTTAAATAGAGACAGTAACTATCTATCCCTTGGTGAATAAAATGCCAAACCACACACGACACCCACTTTGCACTCCCTATTAAAATTTTACAGGTCAAAAATCCAAAACCCACTTAATAAAAATTGTTCTTCATCATAAGTGACAAGAAAGAACAGGTCAATCTATGGAATAATGGTGCAGTAATTAGAAACTTTGTAGTTGATAAAGTGTGACTGCTAATCAATGTTTGGCTAATTAATCAATATTTTAATCATTAGACCTTTTAAATTTGTTTTAATGAGCATTTCCTCTAATTCCCTTGATCCCATTGCTTCCAGTGCTTCTATTATCACTTTTAAAGAACAAAGCAAGGATTTGTCTGATCCAAGTACCCAGTATCTCTAAAGACTTTGTAGAGTAATACACTTCATGTGCATAGAGATATCTAAGAATGCCTAGATTTAGATGATTAAACAAGAAAGGTATAAAATCACCACATTATCATGGAACATTTCCTTAATGGCAGAAAGTTATGATTTAGAACATCACATTAAAACCATCATAAACTTTCTGTTCTCAAAGGGTGTTTGGAAAATTGTGGTCTTTACCTACTGTTAGGATTGGGCAGTGTTCATGAAATCTTACTGTCTCCTGTTTCCGAGTCCATATTTGCTTTTATGCTGCCTTATACTTTTCATTGGCACAATGGTCATTATTTCATCCTCCTTTTCCTCTTCATCTTTCCTCTTGCCCTGCTTTTTCTTTTCTACTTACACTTCCTCTGTCTCCTCTTTCTTCCTTATTCTTTAGCACTTCCTCACTCTACTTTCGTACTATGAAAAGTACCTCCAGAGAAATGACCACATTTGAGATTCATAAGAACCATGTCTGCAAAGAGAACATGGATTGCCAGGATTACCCCCTATTTTTTTTTTTAATGAGAAAAGAGACAAGAATCAGAAAGGTTCAAAGATGTGTCCAAGAATACATAGTCTAAAATAGATCCTGAGTCCTCTAAGCGTTATTCTTATGTATTCAAGGTTCTTAAAATTATTTGGAAATTTGACTTGGATAGCAAATTTCCCAACAAGTTTAAAAGAAAAAAAAATCTTCCATTTCCCTGAAGTCTTTGTGCAGCAGCTATCATTACCTATAGTACTCTCTTCAAATTTATCACCTTTCAAGTAAAGATTGTCAAAAAATGCAGCAAAAAAAACATTGGTATGTGCCTTTAAGATGTTCTTGGGAAAATGCTGTTGGGACAATGAGCAACTGAGCCTGGGCACCTGTGAGAACATGGGGTTTCAGGGCTCAGGTCTTCCTGAATGACACGGCACACTGTGTTAATACATGCAATGCTTGACATGAACAGAGGGAAGAATCGTTGTGGCTGTGGAGACCTCAGAGAGCCTAAAATACTAAATATTAAACATTGTGCCATACAAAAATAAGAGGATGAAACTATGCTTATGCTTAAGTATTTTTTGATATTCCAATTATTCCTTAAACTCAGGGTGCTTTATAAACTATTGTGATGAAGAATGTATTTAAAGGTGTATTCTATGAATTACAATGCGTTTCCTCTAGAATTTGGTCATGCCTATGTGATTGTCAGTAAAGATATGGTAGTACTCACAGGATTCAAGTTCCCCTCTCCTTTCCACAAAGTTGGATTACCATCACCTTTGAAGTTAGGTGTAGCCCTTGGTTCACTTAAGACAGACCTGACATACATCTCATTTGGGGAAGAAGAGTTAAAAAACACTAGGTAATTCTCTATTTTCTCTGATCTTTGTGGATGAGATTGTGAAGGTGAACCTTCTGATAGTTTGTATCGCCTCATGACTACAGGGAGCATAGAAACCCTTGAGAATGGCTCTGGACCCTGCATCAGAGACCCAGATACATCTTAATTTTGCTAAGTTCGTCCTGATTCATCAAGCACACTTTGGGAAAAATGTAGGGTGTTTGACTTTGTCGTATATCGCATTCTTCCTTCTCACATCACTTAAAATGTCATTGCCCTTTGCAGTGTCATGAAATACTAAGTTCTTCTCACACATGGGAATGACAAAAACCAGAGAGCTAGGTCTTGTGTGCAGCTTGAAATGATCAATCCCATTGCTTCCTGACAATATTTTCTAAACTATTTCATGCTAGGACTATGATATTCAGTTGCACAACTTTAAGCCACCCTCCTCCACTTTCAGCTATAAATTGGATTTTTTTCCCTCTTTTTCTTTGTATTTTATTATCCAATATTCAATTTTGTTGGCCCATCTATTACAAGTAAAATAAATTCATTGATATGGTTATAAAATACTGGTTATTTCAGGATTTCTTACACTTTCTGAGTAAGGAATTAGCTGCTATTTTCTAACTACTACTACTACTACTACTACTACTACTACTACTACTACTGCTAATAATAATAATAATCCTATAGACACATCTTTGGAATAAATTTTCCTTTATATCACCAATAGGGAAAGTAAGCATTTTCTGTTCAGAAAGGAAGATTTGTAACTGCTATCTGATGCTCCTGTTTTGAAAATTTCAGTCCTAATATGTGTGAATTTTATAATAATTAGTCAATTTTTATATTTTGGCCATCTTTGTCTGAGTGAGATCCTCTGACACAAAAAGCCAAGAGTCCTGGAGGTAAGCCATTAAGATCCTGAACCATCAGACAGTAACAGATTTTGGGTTTTAGGGGGTCAAAAATAACACCACTGCTCCCAACCTGAGATCAGAACCAATTTACAGAGAATGATACAGGAGTCAGACAGTTAGAGATCAAAATGTCAGCTTTATTACTGATAAAAGCAATAGTGAAGGACATGGCTTAGATAAGTCCTAATAGGCTTGCTAAGGCTCCTCTGAATTGAAGTCACCCCCCTTCCCATTACCACCAAACAGACAACAAACAAAACCCCTGCCGTCTGCAGTGGTAGGAGCACAGCCTGCTCCACCAACTTTATCACATGGCTGACAGCAGGTGGGAATCCACCTTCTCTGTAGGCTGTCAGATTCCAGAGAGAAAAGCAAAGGACAGGCTGCAGCAAGCACTTCTGCCTTCCCCTTGCAAACCAAATAAGCTGCTCCTGTCCCGCAAAGAGAAGGGAAGGGATGGGGAGCAAGGCTGAGGACCTCATCCTGGGCAGCCTTTCTCCACCTCAGCACTCAGACATCTTGAATCAGGTAATTCTTTGTTCCCCAGGGCTATCTTTTGCACTGTGGGATCTCCACAATAGGCACCAGCAGCATGTCCATCCATTTTGACAACAAACTTGTACCCAACCATTACCAAACCTCAGGGGTGGGAACAGAAATGCAAAATCTTCTTTTCACAGTGGGCAGTGAGACCCACTGACACAGAACTTCTTTAACATGGACTGTGGGTGGGGGGGGGGGGACTGTGGGTTCTCCATGACTGAAAATCCTCCCCTGCCCCTCGCCTGCAAAAAAAAGTAGCAATCCAGTGGAATCAACCACTGGATTTTTAATTCTCTCATTCTTTGAAAAGTAGAACCTAGAAGAGTGCTTTTCAAATTGGAAATAGTAAAATAAATTCTAGGTAATCATTACTGGCAATGTCAGGAGAAAAGTCAGTGCTACATACTAAAAAAGAAGAAAAGTATCATCTCTATCATAGTTTTATAAAACATAAATTTTCATGTAAATGTTATTATTAAAAATTATAGAGAAATAGGTTTGCTAAGACTGAGAGCGAAAAGACTAAAAGGGGGAAAGTAGAGAGGAAGAATATGATCAAATCAATCTCCTGGTATTTACCTGTTCCCTGTATACACAGAATTCTTCTAGATGTTGCAGGGAGCTATAAACTGTGACTGTAGTATATCATCTAAACTATATCTTCCCTGTCATGGAAAATATGGACGTTATGACATAAGCCCATAAAAAGTTCAATATCAATATCATACAGGATGTGATTCAGTGCAGGTCAGCCCTACTGTTTTCTCTTTTGGAGTCTATCTTTTAACTCCTTGAAGTGAAGAAAGCCTTTCTTTTGTTTCTGTCCTCAGTTGGTAAGCCTGATGTCCATTTAGCTACATAAGCTGAGCATGAAATATCAAAGAAGAAAAATTCTATCAGTACTTGGCCATGGCTTACTGAGATTATTGGATAAGACAAAAAACAAAAAACTAAACAATGGTAAGAAAATCAAGGTGTGTGTGTTGTGGGTACAGAATAGGTCAGGTTATGGGACTAGAAACAGAAGTCATTAAAATTGCAAAATGAAGACTATGATCAGAAAAATTGGGACAAAAACTGAATACCCACATAGTTAAGGTTCTCAACTTTTTTGATGTCATGTATTCCTTCAAGAACCTGGCACATGCTATATACCCTCTTCCCAAAGAAATATATAGGCATATACTCATGCACACACACATTTTTTTTTCTGGTTCTACAAATAACATGCTCATGATTACCTTACTCTATTTTTGCCTATAAGAAGTACATATTGCAGTGACAAAACAATTGATAGAATGTGTGACAACTGGGTCAAACCCCTTTGGTCACACAAACACATGCAAAAAGTACATACGAAAACTAATAATATCTCTCTAATATCACCATAGTCTCAAGTTAGAGCTTTGGAAGGTTGGAATAAGAGCTCATTGTTGTTGAGCATCCACTAATGCCAGCCACTATCCCAAGAATTTTAAATGTATTACCTCATTTAAAAATCAAGAATACTACAAAGTAACTAATTTTATTATTTTTCAAATATCCCTTATAAGGAACCTGAGGTTTAATATATTAAGACTTTGATCAATATTACTGTTATGATTTAGATATTAGGTGTCCCCCAAAGCTTATGTGTGAAATTATGCAAGAACATTTAGAGGTGAAATGATTGGGTTATGAAAGTTTTAACTTAATTAGCACATTAATCCCCTGATAGGGATTAATTTGGTGGTGATTGTAGGCAGGTAGAGTTTGGCTGGAGGAGGTGGGTAACTATTGGTGTGCATTTGTGGTATATATTTTGTCTTTGTTGAATGGAACACTCTCTCTCTCTCTCTCTCTCTCTCTCTCTCTCTTGCTTGCTCGCTCGCTCTTTCTCTCTCTCTCTTCTTCTCACTCTGTTTCCTAGTGCCATGCTACCAGCTGCTTTTCCCCACCACTGTCTTCTGCCATGATGTTCTGCCTCATCTCAGGCTCCAAAGAATGGAGTAGGCTATACACAGAGGAGACCCCTGTAACTGTGAGCTCCCAAATAAACCACTGTCATATAGAATTCTCATAGGCAATTTTCCTTCTTAAAATTGTTCTTGTCAGGTCTTTTGGTCATAGCAACAGCTGACTAAAACTACTACAAAAGCGACAAAGCAGGAATGCAAACAGTCCTTTGATTTTCAATCCTGAGTTTTTAATCTCTCTAGCATCCATATTGCATATAAATTACAATTCTTTGCTTTTTTTTAGCTCTCTTCTACCTAAATATTTCCTTATATTAAATTTCTATTTCCATATATGTATATATTATATGTAATTAAGAAGCAATGTTCATTTTAATATCTCTTGAGTTGATTAAAGGGAAATGACTGTATTCACATTGCAGAGCATAGGAGCATTTCATGCATCATCCTACAACAGGGGTGCTTGCTTTTTCTATTGCTATGCTGTATCATAAGCATTTATAAATGTGGCTCCAACTTGCTCTTGAAGTATATTTCATCTGTTTTCACATTTCTTTCTCATATGGGTCTGAAAATATATATATATTTTTTAAAAAATTGATTCTTTAATTTTTTCTCTCATTTTCAATTTTCTTCTCATACCTCATAAGAGAAGGAAAGAAGTCAAGTAGAGAGAGCACTTTACAGGAGTTCAGAAGGCTGAGATTTTATTCCTGCCTCTGCCACTGATCTGTATGCCCTTGGGTTTAACCTCACGGCACTGGACTTGGTGGAGAGGTGTATGGCTTCTCTGCTAACATGCACTCAATGGGCCAGATCTTTTGAATGAGCCAATTGCACTTGAGGATTAAGTTAAGCCATTTGGAGGGGCATTAACCCTTCCTGGTCAATGAATTTTTTATGCATGCACGAGTAGAATAACTTACTAAACACTGCCTACTGTCCTTCAATACATAGACTTTCTCCCCCAACTGCCTAACTTACACAGCAAGAGTCACACTCAATAGCTAAGCAGTACTTGAGAGAAGTGCTGAGCAGTGGAAAAGGAAACAGCAAGTAAATGAAATGACCCTCAACAAACAGGTGAAGGAACTGTACAAGTCAGTGACATGAGAATGGACCGCCTTCCTCTCCTCATTGAATTTAGTGGCCTGTAGTTTCCTCTCCCTTTTGCTCCTTGCCAGCATTCCAGGAGGAATAGTGTCAGAACATCCCCCAAATAGCCACCCCACTGCCTGAGGAAGAGGCTATTCATTAAGTTCAGGGGCAATCCCTCTGGATCAAAGAGAAACTCTGACTGCTATCTTCAAAGCTCTCCATTAGCAGGAGTCACTCCATTTATTCGTTTTAATCTCAGCCTATCAGTGCCATTTTAGCTCAACTCTCTCTGTTGAGCTGACTCACAGTGAGTTCCTACAATTTTAACTCCAGTGCTTTTTTTGGAGAATTTCCATACATATGCCCCATGGCACCTGCTTTCAGTTTCACCAGATTTGCTCTATTCTTTGAAACAAAAAAAAACCTGCTTCCTCCAATGCTTGCCATAGTCAGACCTTCCAAGAAAATCCCTGAGAGGCCAGGACTCTATACAGTATAAATATACTTTTATTTGTGACAGAGGTGGGACAGTGATTTTTCTTTATGATTTGTAAGCATTTTGTATCCCGTAGTCCTTTACAAACTGGTAATTTGGGTGTCTGGTCCATAGCCAAGACACTCATTAATAGAACAGGAAATGAGAGAACTAAATTTCACAATGAGGGAATGCTGCAGGGCTCTGTCAAAATTTTACAGATGCTGTTGATATGCCTTTCACTTTTGCCTGTAGAAGTGTATTTACCTATTTAGATATATTATACATGCACACATATCTCAAAATAAATAGGAATCCTTCCTAATAAAAGCAAATAAATGAGCTGAAGAGTTGTTTTAATTTTCTGTTAATTTACTTAAAGCATGAAACTGAGAGCTGTTTGTTAGAAATAATCATTATTTAATAATATGTTATCTACTTGATTATAATTTTGCCAGGTCCAACTTGAGATAATATTTAACTGTGTACCTTGACTAAATTACCTAATTTCTTAGTTTCTTCAATATGATGCAGTGATAAGATTACTTACTTCCACAAAGAATGAGATTAAAGTAAAATAAATCACTTAGCACTATTCCTGGCATATATAATGAACTCAAAATGTATAAGTTTTGTGTCTGTCTCTGTTCTCTGTCTAGATTCTACATGTGTTTCGAATACTTCTAACTTTTAAATATTTCTGAGAAGGGTATTATATATGAAAAATAGGATGAAAACAAAAACAGGAATAAATTAAACTATCATGGGTGATTAAATACTTTCAAATGTGACAAATGGAATTTTTTAAAAAATGAGATTCTGACTCACAGTGTAACTGGATTCCACTAAAATATTTGAGATACAGAAAAACTAAAAAAACATAACAATCTTGAAAACGATAGCTCACTGTCATCCTGTTGCCAAAATCTGGACGAAACTTTCAGTACCATTAAAGCTGATGAAACTGTACTACAACAAACAATTGATAGCCCTTTCTTGTTATAATTTAGAAAAGAAGCAATCCTGCTTTCTTGAAAGTTGTCAGAAACACCTTTCATCTCTCTCCTCATACTCTATTTCCTGGTTCAGAAACACAAGGTCAATGCCAACCAAAACAACTATAAAGTTGCTGGGTTTTTTGGGGTTTTTTTGTTTGTTTTTTTTTAAAGCAGAGTTCTGGTAGACTATACCTAGCAGCTATAGCATCCTCAATAAATGTTAGGAAATGGGGGAGGATAGTGGATGGAGGGCTAGAATGAGGCTTGAAAATATAATACATACCAAGGATTGTAATTTACTATGTGTTCCATCTGTACACAGTGTTGGGCAACAAGTCCGTATGAGTTCGTGTCAGGTCAGGATAACCTCCACTCACTGAATATATTGTAGACATAGTGGTGGTGATAGAAGTCTTGAACTTCAAAGTACTGACTACATCTACAGCTGGGTATAGGACAGCATTTGAATGTGCCAGACTCAGGGGAAAAGTTAGATAGACAACTCAGCATCTCATGATAAACACCGGATTTGGATAGAACTCTCCTCATCTGAAAATGAATAAAACAAAACCCACAATCATTAATGTGAAAAAAGGAGAAGAGCAGTTAGAAGGGCACAGTGCCATTCAGATCCAAGAGAAAATTTTAAAATAATTTAACTAGAGAGAGAAGAAAATTTTGTAAAATGATTCGATATCTTCAGTTCAGATCAGAGATAAAATCTATTTTATCCCTCAGTATCAAAGACAAACTCTATGCCCCGGCTGTTGAAGTTCTTCATTGGCAGGACTTGCTACCCAAGCATCACTCATATAACTCCTTATGAAACAGGATCAAATCCATAAGGGAAAGGAAGGATGAGATGAAAACATAATGGAATAAATAAAAAAGAGAGATGGATATCATAAGAAAGGATAGTAGCACTGGAAAATATTGTGAAGAGCAAGTTTAACCTATATGGGACATTAAGTTGCAGATGGTGATTTCATTCATTTGCTCTTTGACTAAAAATTTACTGAGTGCTTCCTGTGTGCCAGACACTGTAAGCGGTGAAGAGGATCCAGTAATGAACAATCAAGTTGAAGTCTCTAATCTTAAGGAGCTTACATAACAGTGACAAACTCAAGACAAAACTTTAAAATGGTTAACCATAGTAAGTGCTAGAGAAATTAAGTGGATTGACCAATAGAAAATAAAAGATTTAAACTGCAGGATTGAACAGTTGAGGGAATTCTGAGAAATAACATGAAATTGAGACACAAATGTCCAAAAATCACACATAAGATACGTGTGGACATGAAGTCAGAACATGCAGGATTTTTAATCAGAAAAAGTGGCTTTAGTAATATTCCTAATGTGCTAGAAACTTAAGAGATTTTCAGAAAAGCAAACTGATCTGCGTTGAGGTCCACAGAAAGCAGAATCTATGACTGAGCTTAAATACACTTGCTTTTGGGGAGAGTTTGATCCCAGAGAGCAGCTAGGAGGAACATGGAAACTATTGAAAGAATGAGAAAGAGCCAGTGTGAGAACACATGGCACTATTAACTTGACCACCACTAAAGATAACTACTTGTCACATACCCAAATCCATGTGGAATATGCCATTCAACCTTCTATCCAGGAAATGTTGGGGGGAAATAACTTCTAATCATGTCTCCCTCATTTCCCAGTTCCCACTGGTCAAATGTCTCCCCTGGAGGACACTAGTATCCCTGCAGTTCTGCATGTGTATTTAGGGGTGTTGAGTGGATCCCCAAAGCACCACAAAAATCAAGAGCAGAGGCTGAGAGGCTCTTGGTGTAAGTCTGGGGATAGGTGTTGCTGGAGTGCACATGAATGATGTGTGTTAGAGCTGCCGTATATGTGGTGGCCCAAGGAATAGGAGAATCAAGAATATTTTGGGGGCTGGGGATGTGGCTGAAGCGGTAGAGAGATCGCCTGGCATGCGTGGGGCGCTGGGTTCGATCCTCAGCACCACATACAAATAAAATAAAGATGTTGTATCCATCAAAAACTAAAAAAAAAATATTAAAATTTCTATCTCTCTCTCAAAAAAAAAAAAAGAGAATATTTTGGGCTGGGGATATAGCTCAGTTGGTAGAGTATTTGCCTTGCATGCAGAAGACCCTGGGTTCAATCCTCAGTACCACAAAAAAAAAAAAAAAAAAAATCAAGTAGCAAATAAGGGAATCTATGTTCATTTTTCAATGTATTTTGTTTCTTCAGTGGAAAACAGTGTGTTGTGGACAAATTAAATGGTGATAGAGAAGAGAATGTGGTGATGGGTGGCGCTTTCAGTCATCTTAGCGATACTGACTGGGGTTCAAGTAGAAAAGTGGTACAAGTGAAGGCAGAAAGTGCTGTCTTAGATATAGATTTGCTATGAATTAGAGGTGAAGACTGAAGTAGACTTTTCTAAGAGAAGTAGGAGGGCTGTAGCTGGGGCTGTAGCTCAGTGACAGAGCACTTGCCTTGCATGTGGGAGGCACTAGGTTCGATCCTCAGCACCACATAAAAAAATACACAATAAAATAAAAGCATGCTGTCCATCTATGACTACAAAAAATATTTTAAAAAAAGAAAAGAAAAGCAAGAAATTATGAGGGCTTCTCATAATTTCTCACAGGGAAAGAGTCAGAGAGAGGATACCTAAATGTTGTCTAGATACAGTTCCTTCTGACCACTTGAGCTATGCATATGAGAAACAGAATCTAAACAGCCTAGTTACATGCAAAAGATCTGAGCAGAGACTGCATCTGCTGCACAGAAGATAGGATTTGTAGTTCAAGCTCAGCCTCAAAATTAATCTGATAAAAACCATGGACACTTTGGATTATACTAACAGAATCTAGAATTTACATAACATTCATGATGTCCAGGGGATAATCCAAAAACACTGGATATATGAAGAATAAAAAACTGGAACACATTCACATGGGGGGAGGGAAGCAATTGACTACAAAATGTACAAAACTAACAAAGATTTTTAAATGACTACAATGAATAATCTCAATAAATAAAAGCAAAATAAATTTTTAAAGTCTAAAAATCTCAGAAAAATAATGAAAAATTTCAGCAAAAATAAAACAACCAGAAGAACCAAATAAGATAAATCTAAAAAGAGGGAGAAATGAATACTGTAGAAGCACTTCCCTGAGAAATAATAATTTAACTCATTAAATTATGAATAAAATCATCGCAAGCTTCTGGAAATTGCTTAAGTATATACAGCAAAGAGAGAAATACACTTTCAAGAAAATCTGCTAAATCTCAGTAGGAATATTAAGAGACTATGGATTAGGAGATTTGGATTCTTATTACTTACTTTTAGCATTGCATTATGGAAGTTCTGACCCAGGCACATGTAACGTGGTCAAGAAAGTGCTCCTTCCATAGTAGCTCCCAGTATGCAGTGATGGCTTCCCATCACTGTATTCCTAGCCCTAGGTTAAACAGCTATATCCCAGGCAGGTGCAGCTGAGAAAAACAGGCCTCTTTCCTCCATATACTCTCTACTTACATGCAGAAACGTTGTTTCAAGTGCATCAGGCTTACAATACAGGGATCCTGATTGTCCTACCAAACTCATCCATAAGGTGAAAGTTCCAGGTCAGAAGAACAAGCAGAGAAAAACCAGAGTTTGTCCTCAGTACTTTTCATGGAAAACCATATCATAGGTCTTGGCTCTGATGTTGTACAGTAGGAGAGAAAAGTGAAAGTGGACCATTAGGACAAAAATGTTCACAACTCTGCCCAAACATTTTATTTGCAACAAAGTAGAGAACTCCGGTATAAGGATATTGTTTTTTTTTAAATTATGATATTGGTGGAAACATTAAAAGGATCCTGAGAGCAAAGCAGTAGAGCAGAAGTTAATAGAAATCATCAAAATTAACCCTTGTGTGATAGTGAAAAACTCTGGTGGGTGAGGAGGATGTGTATATGTGCTACATTAAATGCATTCTGGACCAATCAGAGTAAGACATAGTGCACATAAGAAAAAGTCTCTCTAGCCACACACAGAATCATCAACATCAGGCTGAATCCATATTGGCATAATTGGTTGAAAGCAACCTCTTACTGAACACTGAACAGTAAGCTTCTCTCACTCAAAGCAACTCCCAGAAAGCCAGATTTAAAAATAAAAGCACACTCACCTTCTCACTAAAGTACAAGACAATCTGTTTCATAAGTAAGTAATAAGAGAGGAATCCTCCAATGTTCTAGATTGTGGTTGAATATAAAGGGGGAAAATGTGGACTCCTTGAACAATGACCAATTTTTAAGCCATACATTCATGATATAAGGTAAAAGTTAAGGTTACAGGAGGACTTAAGTAAATCCTTTGGATAATAAGTGGCTTATGCTAATCCATGACAAACTCTAAGTAACCAGTCAGTCTAAACAACAATAACAAAAACAAGTAGAAAAATCTAACTAGAGACATCAAAGCCTGCACATATCAATATACTTTGCAGAATTCATTCAATTTACCAAACAAATAAACAAGCAAACAAATGACAGCCTCTGGGGAAATCAATATCCAGTCACTATAATATATCATCTGAAATATGTTAATTTAAGAACATATATGAGGCATACAAAGAAACAGGACAGCATGACCCTCTCACAGAGGGAATAAAGCAGACAATTGAAACTGTCCTTGAAGGAACGAGATGATGGACTTAGCAGACAAAAAATGTCAAAGACACTCTTACTAAAATGTTGAAAGAACTAAAATAAATCAAAAGAACTAAAGGAAAACATGGTGACAATACATTTTCAAATGAAAATGTCAATAAAGGTGTGAAACTTATTTAAGAGAATGAAGTAGGAATTTAACAATGACAAAATGCAATAACTGAAATAAAATTTTCAATCAGGGTTCTTAGCAAGTGGTTTGAACTTGAAAGAAAAAGAACTATAAAACTTGAAAATATATCAAAAGATATTATGTGTCAGAAGAATACAGAGAAGAAAAAAATGAAGAAATCTAAAAAGAGCTTCAGGGGATTGTGGGACTCCATTAAGTATAGCAACATATATGTAATGTGCATACCAGAGAGGAGAGAAAGGCACAGAAAAAAACCTTGCAAAGATACAGTGATTAAAAACTTCCCAAATTTGATGGAAAACTAATTTTTCTACAAAGAAACTCAAAGAACTCCAAATGGGACAAAGAAATTCAAACCCAGACACTTATGTTCAAAATATTGAAAGCTAAATTCAAAGAAAGATCTTAAACAACAAAGGTAAAATGATACCTGACTTCATATCAGAAATAATAAAGGTCAGAGGACCAGGGTGACATTTCAAATGCTCAAATTCTGGTTGACCAAGAATTTTATCTTCAGCAATACTAGATTTAAAAAATGAAGGTGAAACAACAGATATTCTCATATAAAACCAGTGAATCTGTTATTAGGAGGCCTGTTTTACAACAAATTCTAAAGAATTATTCAAACATAAAACAAGTGACACCTCAGAGAGCCACAGAATGAAAGGGGCCGCGGGGGGGCATGGAGAGGGAGGAAGAGAGGGAAACATGAAGGCAATTATGTAAGTAATACACAATGATGGTATAATTACATTTAAAAAATCTTTTCTTTACTTGACTAATTTAGAAAACAATTGCTTAAAACATTATATATAATGAAATTACTTGACATAATCTAATATACTTGACAATAACATAACAAAGAAAGTAGGTAGAGGCAAATTGGTATTGCTGTTTAAAAAAAAAAAAAGAAAGAAAACACATGGTAACCTTAAACCAGAAGTAGAAGAGAATCAACAGAGATGAAATAAAAGTTCAATATTTCTTATATTGAACTTTTATTTTACTAGGCAATTATGTAAAAAAAATAACTACACCAGTATATTGTTGGGTTTGTGACATACAAACATATATAACAATATGAACACAAAACATTAGGAGAGAATGGAGCTATAATGCAGTAAAATTTCTATATTTCCCTGGAAAAAAATCAACATAAATTGAAGTAGATTAGGATAATTTAGGATGTATATTGTAAATCTAGAGCATCTATTAAGAAAATGATTCAAAATATTTTTAAAATGTCATTACAGGATTTTCAATATTGTACTACAAACTTATCCACTTAATACAAAGCAAAGCAATAAATAGGAAGGGGAGATGGGGGGATAATGGAGCACACAGTAAAACTGAAAGCAAAATTTTAAAATTAGCCAATTCAGAAATAACATTAAGGATGAATGAATTGAATTGTCTATTCAAAAGGCAGATATTCAGAAACTGAATAAAACTTAGGTATATTATGTTTATAAAAAACAATAATTTGAAAATAGGTTGTAAAATTATACTGTGTAAATCATTCTAAAACAACAAAAGTTGATGTGAGATTGATTTTTAAATGTTTTTCTTTAGACAAAGAGTAAAATTTTTCAATGATAAATGGAATACTACAAACCAACTATATCTGACATTTCCAACAACACCTGAAAGCATAAGAATACATTTTTCAAATGTGTATTTTTCAAGAATACACATTTATATACTCCAGAATGAAACTAATGCTAAGCCACAGAACAAGACTCAGTAAATTTAAACACATGGAAGTCATATAAAGTGCCTTTATCAATCACAATAAGTTAGAAATCAATAATAGAAATGTTTGCAAATTTGCAAAGAGATAGAAATTAACCCGCCCACTAATAAATGACTAATGGATCAAAGAACAGCTCAAAAGTAAAACTAGAAAATTCTTTAGATGAGTGAAAATGGAAATGCAGCAAGACACATTCTAGGGGATACAGCTAAAGCATTTTTAGACAAAACATGTAACTATAATGCTTGTATTAAATAGAAAGAAGACTCTCTCATCAATAAATTACCTCTTTGCTCGGAGACACTAAAACAGAAAATGCAAAATAAACCTAAGGAAAGAAGAAGAAACAAAATGATACTCACAGGAGTGGAAATTCATGAAATAGAGAAAATAGGATGTAAAACAATGAAGAAAAATCCATGAAAAATAAAGTTGGTTCTTTGGGAAAAAAAAAATCACAAAATCGGTTGGCATTTAGCTAGATTGATTTAAAAAATGAATGAGAGGAAACAAACTATTACAGTCAGGATTTTAAAAAAAAAGAGTATTATTAGTTACATTATAGAAATAGAATAGATTAGCTAGGCACAGTGGTGCACACACATAATCCTGTAGTGCCTTATGGAGGCTGAGGCAGGAGGATCACAAGTTCAAAGCCAGTCTTAGCAAAGTAGACCATATCTCAAAATATTTAAAAAAAATTAAAAAGGGCTGGTGATGTTGCTCAGTGGTTAAGTACCCCTGTACTCAATTCCTGGGGGAAAATAGAATAAAACAGATTAAAAGGAAATAAATATGATGAGCAATTGTTTAGCATGTCATAAAGTTTTGATAAAATGAAAACATTCATTTTCATTTCAATATTTGAAAGAAAAATTACTCGAATGGCTCATGAAGAAAGAGAAAATATGAACAGGTAAATATCAAGTAAAGAGATCAAAATAGTCATTTTCAAACTTCTCATAAAGAAAACCCAGGTCCAAATGGCTTTACTGGTGAATTCTACAAGACATTCAAAGAAGAATTAATATCAACACTTCACGGACTCTTTAAAAAATTGAACAAATAGGGAACACTTCTCAATTTCTTTAGTGAAACTAATACTGTCCTGATACTCAAACTACACAAAACATCTCAAACAATAAACATAAGGTCTCTAGAGTGCTATATTATTATCAAATAAAACAGATTTCAACACAAAATATAGTACCAGAGATAAAGAAATACACAACTTAGTGGAAAAATGTCAATTCACGAATGTATAAGCATACAAGAATAGCGTCAAAACAGATGAAAAACACTGACAGATAAAAGGAATAGATAATTCTACAACTATAGCTTCAGATTTTTAACACCAATCTTTAAGTAGTCAAGTAAAACATGAAAGTAAAATCAACAAAGACATAAAATACCTGGTTAATAAAACAATGAATTAGACCATTGATACTTTATAGAACATTAAATCAAACAATAGTAAAAGAGTTAAGTGATCTGAGTGTATCATATTCTAAGATATAACACAAGATTTTTAATTTTAAGCAGATTGAAATGATTCATTTTTTCCTAATCAAATAAGAATTAAATAAAAAATAAAATATAACCCAAAGCACCACAAATATTTGTATGTTAAGCATAAATAACATTTCTGATATTTGAATGAAATAAGAAATACCATGTGAAATTGGACCATGTTTAAACTGAATGATAAGATAGATACAGCATAGCAAAGTGTGTGGGATGCCCCCAAAATAGTACATGAAAAAAATGTATAGACTTAGATACCTTTGTTAGAAGAGAAGAAAGGTCATAAGTCCAGAATCAAAAATTACACTTTTACAAATAGATGAAGAAGAACAATGAGAGTAAAAGTAAGGGTAAGAACATAAGAGAGATGAAAAAGAATCAGGAACAAACAAAAAAGTCAATGAAATCAAAGCTGATCATTTGGAAAGCAATTATTAAAATGTGTGATAAACCTCTAACAGCAGAACAATACAACAAAAAAAAAGGACAAAAGCACAAAACATCAATGTAAGAAATAAAAAAAGGAGGAATTGAGGTATAAACTCCAGAAAGTGAATGGACAAAGATGAGCTAGGAAAAAATCATACCAACAAATTTGACAACTTAGATAAAATGAATGAAATAATCAAAGACACAAAGGGACCTGAAGGAACTTTTGGAGGAGGAAATCTATGTTTCATGTCCTGGTTGCAGTGGTTAGAATATGGCATATATTTGCCACAACTTAGAGACTTGTGCATAAAAAAAAAAAATGCTGAATTTCATTGTGTGTCAAATCCTCTCAATAAAATTAACACAAAAAATTTGCCAAAATCCTGGCAAGTCCAATAATAAGTAAGTAAAAGATCAAAAGCAATCGGGCACAGTGGTGCATGCCTGTAATCCTAGCAGCTCCTGAGGCTGAGATATGAAGATCACAAGTTCAAAGCCAGCCTCAGCAACAGCCAGGCACTAAGGAACTCAGTGAGATCCCATCTCTAAATAAAATACAAAACAGGACTGGGGATGTGGCTCAATGGGCGAGTGACCCTGAGTTAAATTCCCAGTACAAAAAAGAAAAGCAAAATTATGAATTTATTACCATATCTTTTGAGTGTATTTTTTAAAAACTATAAACTCCTCACTTTATATTTCACTCAATTATTTTCCAATTTCTGTTGTTTTTAACATTTCTCTCTCTTTCTTTCTTTCTCTCTCTTTCCACACACACACTTGCACATATATATATCCAAAAATTATTTCATTTGAACCATTTTAAGTGTACAATAGAATGGTATGAATTACATTCACAAATGTGCAACCAAGACCATTATCTAATTAATATTAGAATTACAGTTCATTGGTTAAAAAACAGTCACAGTTACAAACAGGAGACAACTAATTCAACAAAGTAAAATAAAATTGAGGTGAATTAGAGTGAATAAATAAATAATATTTAATATATTTAATTTATTTTTAATAAGGTAACTCATAATATAATCAAGAACTTAAGTAAAAGAAAATATGGGGTCTGTTTGATCAAAATGCTGAATTTCAAAAAGATTTTTTAAAAAATAAACCAAGAAAAAAACTGATGGTTTAACTGTATTAAATAATGCATTTTTGAAAGTTGACAAAATTAAAGAAAAATAAAAACTTTCTGAGAAATATTAGTTGAAAATAATAATAAAAAAAGAAAATAATAGACAGTCAAGCAAGGTAATGTGTTCCTGTAATCCTAGTGACTGAGGAGGTTGAGACAGGAGAATTACAAGTTTGATGCCAGCCTCAGCAACTTAGCAACATCCTCTCTGAAAATAAAAAGGTTGAAGGATGTAAAACAAACAAACAAACAAAAAACCTCTATATAATCTCTTACCAATAAAAGGAAAACAATAACAACATTTTCAATGTTTTACTTCTTAATCAAAAGAAATGAGATTTAAAAGAGAAATAAAAGATTTTATGTATAAAATTATTAAAGATATCTAAAATAATAATGCTTGACTGGGATCCCCAAACTACATATTACTCCCTTAAAAGTAAGTGTGCAAATAAAGCCTGCTTAAGAGTAGTTTGAAACTGTATATTATGATTATGCACAAATGTCTATTACATTTACTTTAATAATTACATCTGTAAATATTATCCTAACAATAACCTGAAAGGTATTGCTAATGACAAATTTGAAATTTGAATCAGTAATGGAAAGATTAACTTGTATTTGGGACAGCTGTTCAAAGAAATCTCATAAGAAATCAGATTTCTAAAGGTTATTTCAAACTATGGGATATGTGTATAATACAATATTAGATGAAGAAAGCATATTTCTACAGAAATAATCTACTCAATTAATGAGAAATATACAAAAGAATTGTGTTAGCTGAACTTATTTAATCGGCTTGTCAAGTAACTCAATACAACTACTTCCTCTGTGTTAGTCACTAAATTCCCACACTCTGAGTGTGCTCAGTTCTACTCTGACCAGTTGAACCATTTGCTTACCAAGAGTGAGTTCAGTTAAAGGTGCAAGAACCTATTCATGCCACTTGAACCTATTATCATAATTAAGTAATTTAATTAAATGTTATATAAACAGAATTACTGGAAAAAAATGTTATTTTGCAAAAACAAAACAGATGGAAAGTTTAAATAAAGGTGAATTTTGAAAAATAAATTGCTATGGAGTTATAAACAGGTGAAACAGTGTTAAAAGGTGTGCGATAATATAAAAATAAGAATTCTTAGATGACATGCATCTTTAGGCTTTCATAGCACTTTTAAGAAATCAATGTTTGAAATGCTTGAACTGCTTGAAATTGTAGAATACAAAGGAAAGAAGATATGAAAATCCCTTTAAGAATGAGCAGTCATAAGTAAAACCTTGGTCCCATGCCAAGATGTTATCAAATGCTTATGCATCATTTCTTTGCTTTCAGTTAAAATAAAAGGTTTTGGGTACATTTATGTCATTTTCCATGAATGTCACTCTTACTGACTTTGTCAGTGATCACACCATCAATTGGTCCTCCTCACTGTTCAGCAATATCCTGTGTGAATCAATTACTGAATAACTAGAGGGATCATTGATGTCCGATTGCTATGTATGACACAGGAACCATGACAAAGCCTGGTGAGACAGCAGCTTGAGGAAGGACTGAGGTCACATTTGTCTGTCAATCTAGTGGAATAGAGATTAAAAGTGGTAAGCGAAGAGCAGTTACCAAAAATTGAGTAAGGCAATTTTTTTTTTCTGTGCACATCAGCATGTGTGGTATGAAAGAATGTAAATAAATAGGCTAAATGTTGAGTAGTTGTCTCATAGTAGTGGGATTTTGATTGACGTTTGTACATCTCTCCTTCCGCAACTAACATTCATTGCTTTTATAATAAGAAAAAAAAATCAGTCTTTCATAAAATAAACAATGACATGATTAGAAACATCATACTGAATGAAATTCAGGTAATTTTGCTATAAAGAAAACTCATAATAAAGACATACATTTGAAATTATTTTTTCATCTCTGGAATGAGAAAGACCAGATCTTGTGTTTCTGCTATGACTGTTTATGGGTGCATGTGCAAAATGGGAGAGGAAGCTCAAGGAAACAAAGCAAGTCAGAAATCAGCTACTCAAAAGAATTTTGGGGTGGCCTTTTCATAGTACTTCACAAAGGGAGAAGTAGTTCTTCCTTTGTGAAGAACTGTTGGCTCATTAACAAGAATTAGTTCTTGGCATATAAGCATTCCCAGAAGATGGAATATGTCCACCTCCTTAAATTCACATAAGCTACCCAGAAACTCATGAGTTCCAGGAATTTTTATTAAAATTTTCATATAAACAAGCCATCATTTTGAGATTATAGTTCCTGGTAATGATCTCCATGAATGCAATCAAAATATGCATTTGGACCAGAAAATAGACAATGAAAAAATATGGGGAAGACATTTTCTTAAAGATAGATTTTTATTGAAATGCTTATTTTTTCTTTACTCATTCACATTGGGTGTTACAGCACCATTAGTAAATTGTTATTTTTATGAGACCGTTTCACTCAGGAAATTTCTTAATTCATTACATTTTATTAGATCAGCAGTAATGAACCAAAAACAATATCATTTATTTTTATTACTACTGTAGGTTAAATCACAATGATTTATATAGCCAGATTGAAGCAATGACTGTGTAATTACTCTGTTATTGTCAACGATATATTTTTCTTAAATAAGACAATTTAACCACATTTAAAGTCAATAAATATAGAAATTTGTAGTTGAAAATAGTGGACTACTCACCCATCCTTTTCTACTCAAGGTACCATGTGGATCTATTCCAGGGGGTGAACATGGGGGAGGTAAGAAAATGAGCAAAAACATTTATATTAATGAAGTGACAGTGATGAGCACTTTATAGTCAAGATGCATGGCTTTAGACTGCTATTCTTACTATTACAAACATAAAGGGGCTGATTCCATTAAGCAGAAACCAAACAAATCCATTCCATACAGTTGATTTTCTGGATGTTTCTTCTCTTTGCATGAAAAGGAATATTTATTTCTGTGATCATTTTCCTTTAATGTCTTAAAATTCCAAAAGTTATAGCTTTATTGGTAAATGTTTCCTCCATCATCTTCTGAAGCTTATGTCACTTCCATTAGTCCTTTTTTTTTTTTTTTTTTTTTTTTTTAGCAGAAGTGAAAAATAACTACTGGAACACCTATCTCTTAATCTTGAAACCACTTGAAGAATTATCAGGAACCATCTTCTTTGTCTAAGAAAATAACCTTTATTTAAATAAGTGTTAAGGCATTGAGCTAATAATTTTTAGATTTCTTCACCTATTTTGTTTTGGTAATGGTGTATTAATATTTGTGGTTACAATGAGAACATTGCCTTCAAAATATTAAGAGGAAAAACAATCAGGGATCTACCGTCCATTACCTACCATCGGATATCCAATTAATACTAAAAACCAAAAGGATTTCATAACTTATTTAGAAGCAAAACCTAAACTTAACAGTCATGTGGGCATCTTTAGTCTGTATTCTAGTTCACCTGATCATTCAACTACATTATATTGCTGAAGTTGTACGTGCTTGGTTAACAGTGTTTATGTAATTCTCTGTGAGAGTTCTCTCCTATGTATTCAATTTGCCGTATTGCTTTCTCACATTAAAAAAAAAAAAGAAGTCTTATTCTGCAACACATCTGGGCCAAGGGTTTTGGATAAGAAAAAGCAAATTATCTGTATTTTCAATAAATTGTAAATTTGGTTTGAAAATGTGAATGAGCAGTAGAATTTTATGCCAAGATTTTCCCTTGGTTTAATTTTTAAATATTTCACTGTGAATTCCTAACCTTTTCCTTTACCTTGTCTGCTTAATTCAAAATTCTAATAAACTGGAGATGTAACTAAGTGATAAAGCCCTGTATTCAATCCCCAGCACTATGAACAGAACATCACTGATACGTGGATGGCCTGGATGCTCTACATTCAGGGGATGGATCAGATGGCCCTATAAGTGACTTTTGGGCAAAATAATTAGAAATATTCTGTCAGAATAATTTTATAAATACAGGGGTCAACTTAATAAAAAAAAAAGAAAATAAATGTTTTACATTTAGAAAGTCACCAGCAGCATAGCTCCTTCTGATTAAACGCAGGGCCCTGCCTTAAGCATGTTAGACAAGTATTTACCACTGAGCTGCCCAGAATAGATTCTTTATTGAGAGTTTTTTTTTTAACATTTATTTTTTAGTTGTGGGTAGACACAATACCTTTATTTTATTTTTACATGGGTTTTGGATAAGAAAAGGATCGAACCCAGTGCCTCACGCATGCTAGGCAAGCTACAACCACAGCCCCAGCATAGCTTCTTAAAGTGTGAAGAAGGCTCATAACCAGGCTCTTAGTGTATTCTGGGCACTCACCACTCTCCAAGAATGTTTAGGCCTGGCTATGGTTTCCAGTTTGTTTTGACATTGGGCAGCTTTTTCTCATGGACCAACTTTATGTTCCAGAATATGATGAATTAAATAAGTCTTAAAGTTGCTCTATATCCAGAAGATATGAATTAGAAATAGCAGCTGTTCTTAAATATAAGTGAAAGCTTATTACAGCATATTTCATGACCAGTAATTTAGGGCATTTTAAGTAAAAACAACTACAAAGAAAGTTCTATCTCTTTTGTTCCTTTTTCCCAATTCTATCTCTTCGCTTCAGTTTTCTTGGAGCTTTGTAAAGTGCAAATGATTTCAGTTTATTTCTACCAGTGTGAATATGACATAAGACTAACAAATATATGCATTGTCACACCAAATGAACACACAAAAACCTGAAGATAGAAAGTGTGCTTAGACCGTGACGCATGATTCACTTTCTAACAAAAACATGGATTCCACTTCAAAGGAAAAGAAGAAAATAAAAGCTAAGCAATTTAATTTTTTCCTTTTCACTTGTTGTATATGCTGCATTGGAATATAATTTAGAAGTGTAAATTATTCGAACTCTATCTTCTTGGAAATTACTGAATGGTAGTTGTTGATAGCAACATTGTGTCCTCTCTCCTATGTCATATTCCCTTCTTTTCCCTGCTTTACGTGTGAGTGAGGGAACATATTGTCTTTTAAATTTTCTTTTCATTTATTTAAATTTATGACAGTGGTCCTTGGTTTCTTCAAGCTCCCATGGTCTTTAGTAAATTTTCTTTTTTCTACTAGTTTTAAAGGTAATGCTTTCATTCCCTCGTGAATTTTTCTCTTTTAATTTACTCTCAAAAAATTCAAAAAAAAATTTTTTTTATTGAACTTAATGAATGTAACAAGTGATGATACACTTGGGTTTAGAAATCCATGGGTTTACAACCATAAATTTCAGTTCAATTAAGAAAAAAAGATGCTAAAGAAGAAACCATAATTCAGACAGATTTGATTAACAAATTCAGTCATGTGATGATAAAACCACAGTGTTTTATCATCAAAAATTTAATTCAGATCATTTAATTATAGCAGTGGATTGAATTAAAATAGCATAAAACCGAAGTTACATTTTTAGATATTACTTCCACTTTTTTTTTTTTTAGAACATTTCTCTTTCATTTCCCCTTTGTTTCTTAGGAAATACTGAAACCATCAAGTGGTTTTTGCTCTTTGAATTTATCAAGCCTGGGCATATTTTACTAGTATTGATGATTTTAAGTTCTTTTAAGATTTACTGACTTGAATTCATATAAAACAAATTAAGAAAAAAAAATTAAATGACCATATGTTCCCTTACTCACACTTACCCCAAGGAGAAAAGGGAGACTAGAACACAAACAGGAGAGAGGACACACAATTGCTATCCACAACTGCCATGAAGATAAGTGTTTCATATATACCATACTTTCCAATTATATTGGAAAAGCAGCATACACAATTGAAAAGGAAATCTTTAAATTGCTTTCGTTTTTTTTTTTTTTAAGTGGAATCTATGATTTTGTCAAAATTGTGAATGATTCATCATGGCCCGAGTACACTTTTGGTTTTCAGGTTCTTGTGTGCTCATTTGGTGTGACACTGCATGTATTTGTCAGTTTGCTGTTGTATTCAAAGCAGAGGTTTCCTGAGAGACAAACGATATCCCTTGTTTTTTTACTCTCTTTTGCTCTTTGACATTTAACCCTCTTTGCTTAAGCATCACAGAAACAGTGAATTCATATTTAACATATTGGGGAGCAGATCTTTGTTTAGGGAGCTCCAACAGCAAAGATCACATTCAACCAGTTTAGTTATTGACATTAAATCTAAATAGAGCATCATATGGTATCTTAGGGAACTCCCATTATTTTCTATGGAAAATAACTCTTATTGAGTTGATAAAGTCTTTGAGACAATTCAAGTCTATGACTACTGCAATAGAACCTACAGCCTTGAAAGCACTAATAAGCATAACAGCAAACTTAAGGAATTGAAAAAAAGTAGTACATAAAGATAATGATAATATAAGCTGAGAAAAGTGTATATCACAGGTGGCAAATTTTATAACATTTGAGGTATGTTCCAAAATCATGTGCTAACATATGCTCTAAAGTGGATAAATCTACAAAATTTCAGAAAGAAAAATTCCAATCTCACCTTTTTAAAAATTATTCAAGATGTTAATGGTTTGTATTTCATACTACAAATGGTTTTCCCCCTGTAAAAATCAGTATCATTTCAAACTGAATGTGGTTCATGTGTGTAGAATTTAGTGACAGTAAAAATGTTAAGAAACAAATAGAGTGAAAGGCAAAGGGCAAAAAGCTTTATTCAACTGAATCAGCAGAATATAGGACATTTTCAAAGTTAAAATTCAGAAAGACTTTGGTCCAATTTCTCTATTTCTTCTTAAGGCCACAGTTTTCTGTTATCCTGAACTTAAAATGAGCTAATGGACAGGACCTCCCATTTTCTTCAATTCCTTGCCTGTGGAATGTGCTACAGAAGTACTTTCCTTCACTGAAATCTATGATGGGTTACAGAGGAAATAAAAATATTGCCCTATTGCCTGTGGAGAAAGGAAACAGCATTTTAGAACCAAGGCAGAGGTCAGCATTTGTTTGTGCTCAAACTTGATGTCACCATTCTGAGTGGCTTTCAATTGAACAGTCTATCGCTGTTCACTCCAGCTCACAAAAGAAAACATCTTATTTCTGATATATTCCATCTGAGGAGACAGAAGCTACCATTAACCTATTATAAAAGCCACTGGCATACCTAGATATTAAAAGAACAAATTTAAGGAAAACAGTGAATTGTGCAGATTTGAAAGTAGCAAGTACCAGAGGACTATGTGTTACTGCCCCCATCATATAGCCGGAGATACCAAACTTTGGGCTTTGTGAAAGCATCCCTAGATTTATAAAATGTCCCTCTGGATAAGTTTTATGAACAAACAAAAAAAGAAAAGGGAAAAAGGAATTGAAAGTTAAACCTTATCTGTTTTTGTGCATTACTCTGGAGGTACAGTTTCATATTCCACTTACCTAATATTTACAAAGCCTAGGAAGATCAGGTTTAAAATGGTCTCTCCAGTCTCTTTTATTTTCTCTCATTTTCCCATCCTTTATAAATCTGAAATCATTGGTCTTTTTTCGGTTACTTGAATTAGTCACAATTTATGATGGCTTTAGCACCTTCTCAGTATTGTTTCTGCAAAAATCTTACCTTTTTCTTCCTTTGGATAACTCAGTGCAGTACCAAAACTCAGCTTTTCCTTGCAAGACTGGGCTGGGTATTCACATTTTACCTCTACTTTTCCATAAGTGGCATTAATCATCCTTTTGGGATATTTTTAATCTTCTCATCATATTGAAAAGAAGATGAGAGGAAAGAACAAGGGAATTCGATTTACCATTATGTTCTAGGTGTACAGTATATGTTTAACAAACTTTAATTAATGGATTGTTATGGTTTACATATGGTGTCCCATAAAATCTCACATGTGACACAATGCAAGAAGGTTTGGAGGAGCAATGATTGGGGTATAGCCTTAATCAAATTAGTGAATTAATCCTGTTTGTATTAATTGAGTGGGGTGTGGCTGGAGGTAGTGGTTCATTGGGGGTGTAGCTTTAGGGTATATATTTTTATCTGGCAAGTAGACTCCTCCCTCCCTCCTGATCATCATATGAGCTGCTTCCTTCTGCCACATGTTTCCGCCATGTTGTTCAACCTCACCTGAGGAATGGAGCCAGCTGTTTATGGAATGAGAGCTCTGAAAACATGAGCTCTCAAACTTTCCTCCTCCACAGTTGTTCTGGTCCTGTCTTTTAGTCACAGCAGGGATAAAGCTGACCAAAACAGGGATATTCTAAATGTTTTCTTTCACTCAAGTAAGCTGAATTTGTGAAAATAGTTTTAATTTTTAGAAATTTATACCTGATAATGGTAAATTGATTTTGCCTAAAGTTTTTACTGAAAATAATATTAATAACAAGGATGGTAATAATAGCTACTATTAACATTTATTGAACTTCTACTATGATTAGATACTATGTTAAGAGTTTTCATATATTTTTTTCATCCAATCTTTATAATGATTCAACAAAATGAAAATTTGTTTTCTCATTTTCTAATTGAGAAAGTGGATTTAGAAGTAATTTTTGTAATGTAATAACAGGAAAAGTAAGAATTTAAACCCAGATCTTTTTTAGTGATCATCTAAATCACCATATTATGTGGCTTATACAGATAGGTATGGGTATTGATTTACACTTTCAATATTTGATTAGTTTCTATATTTTACTTTATTCTTAAATTATATAGTAGCTATCTATGTGAGAGAAAATTAACTAAGAAAGGGGATAACTATTTTTTTAAATGCTTACTCTTTGACTATATGTACTTATTAAAGGACTTTCCAAATAATTTTAGATATAGATATATATATCTTACTGTCAGGAGTCCTCATTAATTCTTTATGGTCTTTGCTTTCTCACATTTTACAATATCAAATTTCCAGCTTCTCATGGTTTTCATTATCTCTAATTGATGATTACAATTACCATGATATAAAGTTACAAAACATTATCATCATATAACCATATTGTTGCCGGAGCTTAGTAAAAAACAAATTGTTTAAAAAATAATTCTACATCATTCAATCTCTGTGTCATGGTTTGGATGTGAGGTATTGTGTGAGACAATGCAAGAAGGCTTAGAGGAAAAATGATTGGGTTATGAAAGCCTTATGCTAATCAGTGAGTTAATCTCCTGATGGGATTAACTGAGTGGTAACTCGGAGGTGGGGTGTGGCTGGAGGAGGCGGGGCATTGGGGGCATGGCTCTGGGGTATATATTTGTATCTGGTGAGTCTCTCCCCCTGCTTGCTGATCACCCTGTGAGCTGCTTCCCTCTGCCACACTCTTCTGACATGATGTTCTGCCTCATCCTGAATGTTGAAATTTGGCCAACTGTCTCTAGACTGTGATTTCTGAAACCGTGAACCCACAAATAAACTTATCCTTCTCTACAGTTGTTCTAGTTGAGTCTTTTAGTTACAGAAGCAAAAAAGCTGATGAAAACACTCTGTTTTTTGCGAGGTACTTAAATATTATCACCATTTTATCTTCCTGTATTGATGAAGAAGTTGAGGTTTATTACAATTCAGTAATTAGTAAGTGCAGGAATATGAATTCAAACTGTTGGAATCCAGTGGTGGTGATGTTCAAGTTCCAGTGATTTTTGAGAGTAAACAACTAGATACAAAAATTCCTCTCTTTCCTGTCTGTCTTTTGTCCCCTTGTGTAGTTCAGACAGAAAGGAAATTTCCTTTCTTTCTTTCTTAGTCTATTAGTTCAGAACATCTTCTATATGAAAAGATTCATGTGAAATTCCTAAGTACTCTAAAATACCTCTCTGTATAACCCAAGAGGTGACTTATCTGAAGCTGAATTATCTGTAAGTTTTAATTTTGTTTCAGGAAAGATTTTTTTAAGTTTCACCCTGTTGTTTTTTTACATAATTTTGCACAAATATTATCAACACAGTTACATAAAAGAACACACATCTAATGTTGCACATTAAAAATATATTTTCAATATTTAGCAACAAAGCCTCTCAGTGAATTAATCACAAAATTTACCATTTCTGGACTCATTGCCATGATTTGGTGGTAGCATTTGATCTGACTTGGAGTAGGTAATATGTGATAAATTGCTTAGCAAATTAGAAATTAGGACCTTTGCCCTGTTGAATTAGGCTAGGGCTCCTCTAAATTGAAGAGAGATAGTTTGCGACATGCAATGTGAGAAATGGAGTGTTCAGTTATAGGTCTAACTTCTTCCTCTGAAAACACAAGTTGTATCTTTGATGGCCTGTGCTGCTTGGGGATTAGATACTCCAGCCCCCACACTGAGTTCATGGTCCTTTGGAAGACTTCTTTGTATTTTCAAAATATTTCTGGACATTGCCTTCCAGTTAGTCTCATCACTGTTTCAGCATTTTACCAACCTTCTGAAATCATTTAAGATTGGGGAATTGCCAGATAAATGTCATAGAGACAATTAAAGGCATGCCTGTTCATGAATATTTTGCTCTAATCAAGGATGGGGAAATCATTAAAAATATTCTTAGATGCCATCATGTGACTACTTGGCCATAGCAATAAATAATGAGGTACTATAATGTTTTGTAGAATCCTTTGAGAAATTACTTTATGATTGAAAGTAGAAGTTGGTACAGTATGAAACTTAATGGCGCATTTATGATTTTAAAAAATATACTAACAAACATGTGCATCAATAACATAGTGGGTAAAGTCTGCTTACTATATAGTCTCACAAATTCCTTGAAAAATAAGCTTTCTCTTACTTTAGAGAAGCTTATACTAAATGGATAAAATAGATATTTTTCTAAGAATCAATGGACTAATGAGCATATTCTAGACAAATGTGGTACCATCTCCAGTCTCCAGCAAGCACTGTCTTTTCAGAGAATGACAATAACAATACATACGCATTCTGGAGAGATCTGAAACTAAATAGCCACATCTGCTTACTAGTTTCTCAAGGAAAGATGATCAGTAGCCCTTGGAGAGAGACAGTTTTACATGCCACCTTTGATTTCGCAGTCTTGAATTGCTCATCTGTAAAGCACTTTTGTTGACTGAAGGATCTGTAAGTCAGAATGAACAAAGACATATTCACTTTATAGCAGATATGTGGATACACACTTCAGTCTAGGTGTCAAAGCTCAGCAGATATTTTTATAAAAGGAATATCTCACTTGCCAAGAGTGACACTTGAAAACTAGCTTCACTTAGCATCTCTGAGTCTCATGAAGATTACATAGCAGCAGACAAAATACTATTGAAGGCAAAAGAGGAAATAAACACCTTGTTACTTGATAATTTCACTCTGACTGACAGAATACATATTAAATTGCAAAAACTATCAGTTGTGCATATATTGTCAGCCATTAATTAATCAACAAATATTAACCAACAACTTTATAAAGTATAAAGGGGTTTACTTTCATCATTTTATTTTATTTTGATATTGGGGATTGAACCCAGGGACAGTTAGCCACTCTGCCACATTCCCAGCCCCGCCTTTTTTTTTTTTTATGTTTTATTTTGATACAGAGTCTTGCAAAGTTGCTGAGGCCCTTGCTAAATTGCTGAATCTGGCTTTGAACTCATGACCCTCCTATTTCAGTCTCATGAGCCTCTAGGATTATAGGTGTGTGCCATCGTGCCCAGCTATAAAGGTATTTATTAACATGTGTTCTATTAATTTAAATAGTTGCTCTGATACTTTCTATATAATCTAATAAAGGTGGAAATCACTTGGATGTGCTTAAATTTTTCAGTTTTTTGTTCAATCTTTACCTTTGAAAGATAATACTTATACTCTCATCATATGCTGCTGGAAACCTGGTAGCTACTCCCTATTAATAAAATAATTGTAAAAATCAAGGATTTCCTGAGTCTTCAGTTTTTCTAGTCACATCTTGTTTGGGTTCCTTGCTTCCACTTGGATATAAATTTCCACAGTTGGTCTCTTATGGCTCTTCCTTTATTATCCAAACGTATGTACTATGGTAGTTTCCCTTATCAGTTAGGAAAATGAAAATGCAGAAGGAGCAGGGTTTTACTCAGTATCTGGGCATATTAGTCTGGGGTTCTATCACAGTAACATACCCCCCCAAACTGGAAAATAAATCCTAGGCACTCTTGTTCTTAAAAATTCCTTAGACTTTCCTGCTAGTTACTCTTCAGACAGCCCCAGACATCTACAGAGCCTTGCTTACCCTTCTTTAAAAAACCTGTCAAACATATCATGCAGCCAGTTGACTGAACAAGCAAAACTCAAAGAGACATAAAGAAATAATATTTTTTCTCTTCTCCCATTGCCATCTCCTACTCCACTGCTCACTCAAACCCTCTCTCTGGGCTCATTTTCTGTTCCTGAGTGAATTCTAACAGAAATCCCATGGAGTTTTATGATCACTTTCACATAATAACCTTTTTTTTTTTTTAGTGGTCCTGGGGATTGAACCCAGGGCCTTGCACATGGGAGGCAAGCACTTTACCAAATGAACCCAATAACCATTTTTAAATCACAAAATGTAGACAATTCAAAAATCAAAAAATTCTGTACTTTCAGCTCATCTTACAGTAAATGTTTTCAAGCCCATTTTAGTGTCTACTGAGGGCAGAAAGCTGGGAGTTAAGCCCTGTTTGACCCAACACCTCCGTCCTGTCCCCTTCCTTCATGGTGAACAGCTCTACCTCCTCCAGTGTTGAAAGTGGATGAGGGCAGCAGAGACTGGCCATGATTGGACATCACGTAATTCGGCATTAGTTTCCTCTAGCACAGCAGATGCTTTAAATTTGAACAGTTTCTTCTTTCATGTGATATTCACAAGTTCTTTGGAGGATCATTCAGTTCTGGAGACTTCTGATCTATTTAATTTCTGTAATTCAGGCAAAGGATTTGCCCAGCTTACTAATACTCTGCAAATCCCCCATTTTCCTGTGCACTACTCCACATGATCTTTTTCTGTTTCCCTTCAACCAAGGGCTGCACTTAGGAAGAGTCCATTTAACTTGAGGACAAGCTGTCTCTCTGCTTTGATGCTTACATGCACTGACGGGAAGCCCTGGCTCATCCATGATCTTCAGGCATCCCAGCAGAGCTGCCGTTTCCCACTGTACCATGCATCAGAGACTCCAGCCAGCTAGTTCTCTTCCCTTCAGGAAGGCTTTTCAGGGAAGGTCCTGAGACCCTAGCCAAGCTCATCGAAGGGGCATTTTGAAACCCTTGTCCCTTAGGTTATGGGGACGGAGAGGCCATTCCCTCTTCTATAATAATGGGGTGGTGGAATGACTGCACATCACTATATTTCAAGAACATTCCCTCTAATTCCCAACTTCATTCTTCCTACTTATCTAACATTGTTTAAAGACTAGAAGTGGGGTTCAGTGAACAGAACTCATTCTTACTCAGAACCACCTCCCTTGGAGGCCTTAATTAGGGCTTGAACATCTCATTTTGAATTTAGGCATTGATGCTACCTATTTATTGTTGGGCCTCAACCAAAATTGAGACAAATATTGATCCATTCTATCATCTTGTAATATTGAAAAGAAAGATCCGGTTCTCTCTCCAAGAGAATTCTATAGTCATATTTTGAAATAAAACTTACTCTAGTTGCAATAACATGCTGATTCTTCACTTTCTGAAGATAGTAGTATACCTTGTACCACTTTTAGCTCCAAAGTGTACTTGAAATCAACTAAAGTACCAGGATATCTCTACAGGCCTGTGGTGTACATACAGGAAAAAATGCATAAATATGAATATTTTCTGAGCTCCTTGGTCTTGTGGCTCAGTAAAAGTTGATCTGCTGGGGTAGGGCACACGCGCGCACACACACACACACACACACATACACACAAGCAAACTAAACTGCAGCACATAGAATGTTAGAGCATATGAAGTGGTTGGGGATGTTTTTCTTCCCAAATCTGAGGAGGTTGGCTGTTTCAAAGCTGGCTTTCAGAAATAAAAATGAAATGAAACATCTATGAATTGGAAACAGTGATATTATTTTCTTCTCTGGGTTTTGGCCAGAATTAAGTATATATGGGTGAATGACTTGTACTATGTTTTTAAAGTAGTGAGTACTTATTAAATGTTAGGTATTATTCCCATTAACATTACTAAAATGATTATCATTAATGATGATGTTTACGTCTACATCCTGAAAACTAAAAACAGTGTCCAGTATAAGACAGAATATAATAGTTGCTGAATGAGTGAATAACTTTGTAAAGGACTGCTGATCCTCAAAATGTTCAGGACAACTATTCTGAAAACTATATTTTTATTAAAATATTTCTAGATATTGCTTTGTGGAATGAGAATTGTGTCATTCTTGTTCACTGTTGTATGACATGCCTGACATGTTGTCTTATGCACTAAATTCCCCCAATATAAATATTTTTATAAATAGGAGACATTATTAGATGTTTCATACTTAAAGTCAATATTATATTTTTCAAAAAGAATAAGGTAATACAAAAATAGCCATTTTTATATTTATGACTTTTCTTACCTTTTACTGCTCCTTTCAAAAATTGGGAATTGGTCAAATTTACTGAAAAAGGAAATATTATTAAAATAAAATTTTACAGGTACAAGTGAAGCTCCTATGATCACCTCCTCAAATTCATTTCCTTCTTTATCAGATAAAATGATTATCCTGAATGTATGTTTTTATATATTAACAAAGAGCAAGCAGTTTCAAAATATTATATAGTTGTATTCATTATACATGTATATTATTATAAAATTAGATTTTTTATCCACATTATGTTTTAAACTTCAATCAAAATGGTACAGAAGGTCTCTGGTCCATTCATTTCAACTGCCATATAAAATTTATTATATGAATGAAAGAAAAAAAGCTTACCTATTTTCCTATTGATGCATATTTATTCACAAATTTTCTTTTATTAATCATGCTGCAACAAGCATTCATTAGCTAATTCCTGTGCATATGTACTTCTGTTTCTCTTCTGTGTGGTCCAAGAAGTGGAATTGCTTAATCAGCAGTGTTACTAGCTATTTCAACTGGTCTTAGAATGGCTGACTCAGCACTCTCACAAGCCGTGTATAAGCAATCTCAATATCCCCAAATCCTCATCAATACATTATACTGTTTGATTTAAACATTTTTGCCTGTGTTGAGTTTTTTTTAAATATTTATTTTGTTTCCATTATCTCCATGTATTTCCCTGTTAACTAGTGAGATTTATGCATGTTAATTGGCAGACCAATTATCTAAATTTTTAGTAGAAGATTTTTAAAGTTTTTACAAGAATTGAGGCTTACTTCTATTATATAATATGGTGGCTTTTTAAAAATTATTCCTTTGATGTGATTATGTATTTTTTTTCTTTTACATCTTTTATTAAAGTAGATTTTCATAGTTCTTTCCATATATTCTTTTTCAGTTCTCTTTGGAAGCACTACAGGCAAATTTTTTATTTTTTATATTTTAATATTCATGTTGTGCTAGTTGGCTCTTCATTGATGTGATCAATGCACCTGACACGAATTTTGTCTCATAGTTTCAGAGATTTCAGTTGATAGTCAGCTGGCCACATTGCTTTGTGTCTGAGGTGAGGTAAAATAACAGTGGAAGCACATGGTAAAGGAAAGTTGTTAAGCTCATGGCAGCAAGAGAGGAAGAGAGAAGGAGGCCAATGACAAGAAATGCCCTGAAGGATATACCCCCAGTGACTTACTTCCTTCAACAAATGCTCCACCCTACACACCTACAGTTTTGACATCTCACACTGTCTATTCATTTATCAATGGATTAGTCCACTGATAAAGTCAGAGCCTTCACAAAAAGCCCTACCTCTGAATATAGGTGCCCTGGGGATCAAGCCTTTAACATTTGAATTTTGGAGGGACAACCATATCTGAACCATAACACATGGTAATGTTAAGTTTTCTCATGAAATTCAAAATTATTCAGTATTTCCATTCTGTTTCTTCATACAACATAGATTTCTACATAGTTTACCAACTGAACACCAAAAAGTTCAATCTTGTTCTCATCATTCAGAATTTAATTTTACCTTTAAAAATACTCCTTGTTAAAGTTATTAGTATTTTATGAATACTTGTGCTCACTGTTTCTTTTGTCTCATGTTTTATCTTTGTTTGTGGTGTCCCTTTTTTTCTACATCATACTTTACTAGACCTTTGGTGAGGAACTATTTGTGATAAGCTCTTTGCTGTGTGAAATATCTTTGTGATTATTCTTGCATTATATGTGGGTGTAAATTGATTTGTTGTTGCAATGTAGCAGACACACAATTTCATTGGAAGACTATAATAAGCCATCGTTTAGCTCATGCATCAGAGAATATGATAGATTAGCTGTGGAAGGTGTGCTTCATGCATCCCATGTCTCTCATCTTCCTTGTGTAACCAGCAAGAGATCCTGGACTTTCATGATTTATCATGAAGTTGGCAGAAATACATAAGAGTAAGGAAGGTGGCTTAAAACCCAGGCTTACATCTGGCATACTAATACTTCCAACATAATGTATTGGCCACAACCAGTCATATTGCTGCATATAGAAACCAAAGAAAAACACTTTACTTGTTCACTGGGACAAATTGCAAAGTTATGTGGCCTATGGTATGATTATAGAAAAAGAAAAGGATTGAGAAGAGTAATGAAATTCTCTTCATTTGGTGTCAGTGATGTCATCTCACCACATGGGAGCTGTTGATCCTTTGTTTTCTGTCATCTGTTACTGATGGCACATTTGTGGCACACACAACTTTTCTTTTTGGTTTTTAAGATTTTTTCTTTGTCAGTAATATTCTGAAGATTAACTACAATGTTTCTGAATGTGGCTTAATTATATTGGTCCTTTTTGGTACTCAAGATATATTACATTTGTTTTTAACTCTGAAAATTAATCTACAAACACGACTTAAACAAATTATACTTGACTATTACTTTCAGCCTCAGAACTCTAATTGGAAGTAAGTTAGATTGTCTCAGTCTGTTGCTTTTATTTGAATTAATCTCTCTCTCTCTCTCTCTCTCTCTCTCTCTCTTTCTCTCTCTCTCTTTCTCCCTTTCTCTCTTTCAAGACTATTTTTTGTTTTAAATTAGTTATTCAATTCAATTAGGATAAATTACAGCAAAATGCATTTTGATTCACTGTACACATTGCAGCACAACTTTTCATTTCTGTGGTTATACATGATATAGCATCATACCCTATGTGCAGTTTATGTACCTAGAGTAATAATGTCCATATCTCATTCCACCATCTTTCCTGCTCCCATGCACCCTCCTCACCCTCCCTCCCCTTTCCCCAAAGTTTCTGCATTCAAGACTTCTTTTTAATATCCAACAGACTGTATATAGTTTGCCTCTTTTTGTTTCTTCATTTCTTGATTTATTTATTTATTTATATGTTGAGGATTGAACTCAGGGCCTCATACATACTAAGTTCCCTCTCTGCCACTCGAGGCTACACCCATAGCTTCTATTTGCTCTTTTTAAAATGAAACTTGCTTCCTTCAGCTTTCAGAATGATTTAATCATATTTAAAGTATTTGTCAGACAGTTATATAAATATATTTTCTTCTCCAGCAGCACTTTTCCAACATTATTGTACATATGAGTTTCCTGGTGTTTATATTAAAATGTAAATTTTAATTTAGTAAGTCTGGGTTGATGCCTGAGATTCTGTTTCTAGTAAGCTCCCAGGTGATGCTAAGGCTTCTGGTCCAAGGATTGTACATTAATTGGTAAAGATCTAGAGATAAAATATTTGGTATGTTTTAGTCTTTTTAAAGGTGCATCCACACATTTGAGATGTATGTTTTCAGACTTATTTTGGTTAAATTTGATTATTTTCTTCCTCAACCTCCTGGTACCTCACCGCCTCATCTCCCTTTCTACTGACTAGTTTATGATTGACTCCAGGTAACTCACAGGGTTCCTGGTCCAAAATTAAGTTTTTTACTGACCCTTGCATATTACCTGGTCTGCAGAGATATTAAGCACCCAGCAAATATTTCAAAGGAGGAGGTATACAGTTTTGTTCATTCTTGGTCATGATGTTATATCTGTGTCCCACTGTCCTTCTACCTTCCTGGGTGAGGAACTAAAATTCCATCTTAATACCTCTCACCTCATTTTATGAGTTCTTATTTGAGCTCCTGACTTGAAATGGTAAATTCTGGTTTTACTCCCTGTTTTCTTGCCTCAGAACCCCTTTAACTCATACATTTTCTGGTAGCCAGCCATCTTAGTGCATTAGGCTTCTGAGTGCAGTAGACTTTTGAGTTCAATTCCACTTTCAATTTGCATTTTTTTTGTTTGCCTCCATAAATAAATAAATAAATAAATAAATAACATACACATACACATACACAACCATAAATATGTGTATTTTGGGGTCTTCCTTTTCAACTTTTATCTCATGTTATTATGTATTAGGAGCAGAAATTGTGGACCCAGGTATGAATATATAGATATCTCTCAACCAAATATCTTTCTGTAAAACTTTTTAAGCCAAAGACCAAACTTTCTATCTTTGAAATAAATTTTAAGCACAGAACTTATGAAAATATAAAGTTAATAATTATTGATAATAAGAATTTTTCCAATTTATTTACCATTTTATCTAATTTTAAAGTTTTTTTTTTTTTGAAAAGTGTGATTTTCAAAGAATCAGGCCTTGTATGAGGAAACACTACAGAAGTCATAAGAAAGTAGGAAGCATCACACATAAAGGATATAAAGCATTCATGTATATTTGATTGGTAATACTTAGGTTTCTGTTTGCTCCATGACAACTGTATATGAATTCATATGTATAGTGTGTGAATTCAATGATATATGAATGGTGTTTTGCATTTTTGTTGTATTCTCAAGTATGTATTTTTTTCTCTTTGTTTATATCCTTCCTCTCTCTTTCTGTTTTCTTGGATTTTCTCTCCAATGTTTCTCCAACCAATAGCCAATCTCTATTGGCTCTTCTTCCACTCTTCCTATGAATTTTTACTTCTAGCTTCTCTCTTCCTCTCTCAAGAACATCGCATACCACACTACCTCTGTTCTCTTATCCATCATTTGAAATTATAAACCATTTTAACAAATTTTCTGTTTATACTATAAATAGTTATTGAACTCAGTTTTTTGGTTTAATGTAAGGAAGCAGTAGATGCCTTAGTGGGAGCTATTAAGATTAAGACTATATATTATTTATACTAGGTGCTGTTGATATTGGTCTCACCACTAAAAATGAGGTGCTAGAAACCTTCAGGGACACCATAGGTCTATAGATAGAATTTGTAATGACTTAGATCCATACTTCTAGATTGGAAAACACATTAACAACATGAAAAAACAAGGGATAAAAGCACCCCAAACAAACCAAGATGCTCCAACAACAGAAGCCACTGATAACACAGTAGAAGAAACGTCCCAAAAGGAGTTCATATTGTACATAGTTAAATTTATATGTGAAATAAAGGAGAGTAAAAGTAGTGAAATAAAAGGAAAAAAAATACATGAAGTGAAAGACCACTTCAATAAAGAATTAGATATTGTAAAAATAAAAAAAGCAGAAATCCTCCAAAAGAAGTAATCAGTAAACCAAATTATAAATTCAACAGAAAGCATCACCAACAGACAAGACTGGTTGAAAGAGAGAAATTCAGACAATGAAGACAAAATATATAATCTTGAAAGTAGAGTTGACCATGCAGAGCAGATGGTAAGAAATCATGAACAGAACATCCAAAAATTATGGGATAACATGACAAGACCAAATTTAAGATTTATTGGAATATAAGAAGGAGCAGAGATAGAAACCAAAGGAATGTACAATCTTTTAAATTATATAATAGTAGAAAATTTCCCAAACCTAAAGAATAGAATGGAAGATCAAATACAAGAGCCTACAGGACTCAAATGCACAAAATCACAACAGACCCATACCAGGACATATTATAATGAGAATGATTAACACACAGAATAAAGATAAAATCTTAAAGGCTGTGAGAGGAAAAAAAATCAAATTACATATAGAAGGAAACCAATTTGGATCTCAACTTATTTTTTAACCTAGACTTTCAAAGCTAGGAGGTCCTGGAATAATATAGCTCAAGCTCTGAAAAAAAAAATGGATGCCAACCAAAATCTTATATCCAGCAAAGTTAAGTTTCAGCTGTGAAGATGAAATTAAAACCTTTCATGATAAACAAAAATTAAAAGAATTCCCAACTAGAAAGCCTATATTATAGAACATACTCAATAAAATATTCCATGAGGTTGAAGTGAAAACCAGCAAAGGGAGGATCTACACTAAAGGAACATTCAACCAAAGGAGAAACTAAGACAATTCAAAACCAGAAATAAATCAAAATGACAGGGAATACAAATCATATCTCAATAATAACCTTGAATGTTAATAGCCTAAACTTATCAATCTAAAGACATAGATTGACAGAATGGATTAAAAAGCAAGACCCAACAATATGTTGTCTCCAAGAGACTCACTTCATGGGCAAAGACATCTACAGGCTAAAGGTGAAAGGTTAGGAAAAAACTTATCACTCTTATGGATTACATAAACAAGCAGGAGTTCTATTCTTATTCCAGATAAAGTAGACTTCAAACCAAAGTTAATCAGAAGAGACAAAGAAGGACATTTCATACATTTTAAGGGAAGTATATATGAGCAGAACATAGAAATTATAAATATTTATGCCCCAAACAATGGGTATCTATGTACATCAAACAAACCCTTCTCAATTTTAAGAGTCAAACAGACCACAATACAATAATACTGAGTGACACGACTCTCTCACTACTAGACAGATCTTTCAAACAAAAACTAAATAAGGAAATTATAGAACTAAATAATGCAATCAATAATTTAGACTTAACAGACTTATATAAAATATTTCATCCATCAACAAACAAATATACTTTCTCAGAACGTGGCTGCTAGGAAGAAAGTATGCCACAAAGCAATTCATAGTAAATACAAAACAAACAAACAAACAAACAAACAAAAAACAGAGCTAATACCCTGAATTCTATCAGACCAAAATGGAATGAAATTAGAAATCAATGATAAAATTTAAAAAATGCTACTGTAACAAATGGAGACAAAATAATACACTATTGACCAACGAATGGATAGTAAAAGAAATCAAGGATGAAATAAAAAAAATCTTAGAGGTAAATGAGACCAGTGATACAACATATGAAAATCTCTATGACTCTATGAAGGTAATACTAAAAGGAAAATTTATTGCATTGAGTGTATTCATTTGAAGAATAAAAAGTCAACAAACAAATGACCTAACATTATATCTAAAGCCCTAGAAAAAGAACAAATTAACACAAACAGCAGTAGGAGACAGAAAACATTTAAAATCAGAGCTGAAATCAATGAAATCAAAACAAAAGAAATGATTGAAAACATTGACAAAAGTTGGTCCTTTGAAAGTATAAATAAAATAGATAACCCCCTAGCCATACTAATGAAGAGAAAGAGAGAAAAAAACTCAAATTACTAAAAAACAAAATTAAGAAGGAAATATCACAATGGATCTGTTTGAAATACAGAAGATCATTAGAAACTATTTTGACAATTTATATTCCATAAGATAGAAAATATCGAAGACATTTCTAGAGACATATGACCTATGTAAACTGAATGAGGAGGTCATACATGATTTAAAAAGATCAATTTCAAGTAATTAAATAGAAAACACCATCAAAGCCTATCAACCTAGAAAAGCCCAGGAACGGATGGATTCTCAACCAAGTTCTACAAGATGTTCAAAGAAGAATTAATATCAATATTCCTCAAAATATTCCATAAAATAGAAAAGGAGGGAATCTTTCCAAACTCATTCTATGAGGCTAATATCATTCTGATACCAAAACCAGACAAAGACACATCAAGGAGAGAAAACTTCAGACCAATAACCCTGATGAATGCAGATGCAAAAATTCTCAATAAAATTCTGGCAAATTGCATAAAAACATATTAAAAAGATATTTCATCATAATTAAGTGAGGTTAATCCTATGAATGCAGGGTTGGTTTAATATATGTACATTCAAAACGTTAATTCATCATATTATTAGACATAAAAACAAGAATCATATGATCATCTCAATAGATGCAGAAAAAGCTTTTAACAAAATACAGCACACCTTCATGTTCAAAACAGTAGACGAACTAGGAATAGTAGGACTATACCTCAACATTGTAAAAGCTATATATGCTAAATCCAAAGCCAGCATCATTCTAAATCAAGAAAAATTGAAAGCGTGACCTCTGAAAATTGGAACAAGACAAGTACATCTTCTTTTACCACTTCTATTCAACATTATCCTTGAAACTCTAGCCAGAGCGTTTAGACAAAAGATAGAAATTAAAGAGATACAAATAGGTAAAGAAGAATTGAAACTATCACTATTTGCTGATGACATGATTCCATATCTAGAAGATCCATCAGGAATTCAGGCAATAATAAATGTTGGCGAGGATGTGGGGGAAAATGTACACTCATACATTGCTGGAGGGACTACAAATTGGTGCAACCACTATGGAAAGCAGTATGGAAATTACTCAGAAAACTAGGAATGGAACCACCATTTGACCCAGCTATCCCACTCCTCGGTTTATACCCAAAGGTCTTAAAATCAGCATACTACATTAATGCAGACACGTCAATGTTTACAGTAGCTCAATTCACAATAGCTAAACTATGGAACCAACCTAGGTGTCCTTCAATAGATGGATAAAGTAAATGTGGTATATGTATTCAATGGAATATTACTCATTTTTTAAGAATGAAATTATGGCATTTGCCAATAAATGGATGGAATTGGAGAATAGCATACTAATCAAAATAAGCAATCCTAAAAAAACAAAGGCTGAATGTTTTCTCTTATACATGGATGCTAATTCACAGTAAGGCAGGGTCTGGGTTGGGGACTAAAGAAGAATAGCTTTACCTTAGATTAGGTAGAGGGAAGTGCAGGGAGGGGAGGGGAGGGGATGTGGGGATAGAAAAGACAGTAGAATGAAACAGACATTATTACTTTATGTGTGTGTATGTGTATATATATATACACACATACATAATTTATATATATATGCCTGCATGACCAATATGATTCTATAAACATGTACACTCATAAAAATGAGAAATTATATCCCATATGTGTATGATATGTCAAAGAGCATAAATACATTCTACTGTCGTGTATAACTAGTTAAAACAAATTTTAAAAAAATTTAAAAATGAATTGTTTTATAGCTGAAAAAATAAACTTAATAATTATGGACAATAAGAAGTTGTTTCAATCATTTTATATACCATTTTATCTAACTAATTTAAAAATTTTAATTTGGAAAGGTGTGATATTAAAAAAAAGTGAAGTTTTAGAATCAGGCCTTGCATGAGGAAATGCTACATAAGTCATAAGAAAGTAGGAAACATCACACATAAAAGGATGTAAAACATTCATGTATATTTGATTGGTAACATTTAGATTTCTATGTTTGATTGCAACTGAATATAAATATATATTCATATTCATATATATATTCATATTCACATATATGAATATATATATAGTGACTATACGTATGTATACATGGTTTATCTAGGTGATTGCAGTTTGCAAATTCCTCCACACCATTAAATTCATAAAGCTGAAGGGACCCTTATCACATCCTACTCCTTTCTTAAAGTTCTGATAATTTACTTCAAAAAAGTCATTTAACTAAAGCTTTCTTTAAAATATGAAAATATGCTTCACCTATTTCTTTTTGTAATATATCCCAAAGTCTTTTAAGATTAGTGATGAGGAAGTTGAGTGTGAAGAGACTTGATTTTATGACAATTTACTCCAGCTATTTACGCCTCAGTTTCATCTACAGAAAAAACATAGACTTTCACTTGTTCTAAACAATTGTGGTAAGACTGAAATCATAAATAACTTCTTCTCCTCCTCCTTCTCCTTCTCCTTCTTCTTCTTGAAATGAGAGATCACTAAGTTACCCAGGTTGACTTTGAACTCACAATTCTCTTTGTTTAGCCTCCTGAATAACTGGAATTATGGGATTGTGCTGGGATTACAGGATTGTGCAACTACCTCCACAAACAGCTTTTTAGAAAAGTTAATTTTGAAATGCAATGATATGAAAGACATAAATTCAAACTAGGTACCTAAAATTCCTTACTGTCAAGATCACAGCTCATACATCCTTCTTCAGAGAAGACTCGGAGTAAAAAATCAGTAAAGAAGTTAATTCCTTTGGTGGTCAAATTTAATGTGTTTAGCCATATGGCACATCCAAAATAAACTTCTTTTCATATACTGCAGCTTTCTAGGAAGGCTTGGGTAAAATACTTTTTTACATTGCTCTCTTTTACCACCATTCTTTTCATTTCATTAAAAAAAAAATCATTCTTACCTTTTGGTTAGTGGGTCATAAGCCCAGAATGAATTCAGAAGCTAACACATATTTCAGCAATTAGCACCCTAGAATCTCAAGCCGCTTCTTGGCAATATTCTAAAAAGATGATTTCAGCACCTTTCATCCTCCATTTGTTTGATACTTCACTTTCCCATGTCCTTGGACTTGGCAGGCTATAGAGTGCTAGAGGCACATTCTTAGGTTGGTGAGGAAAGTGTGAGCAACTTGAAGATGCTAAATAGGGACATTAGCTACATCTGAACCAGATATACTGAGTGAGTGGGGTTTTGTTCCTGGCCTGTTCTCTCTATTTTTAAATGTGATTGTACTCAGAGCTATTTTGAACATTTTAGTTAACTCCCTGCTGTCCACCTATCTATCTTATTATTAGCTACCCTCTTCAGAAATAGTTTTTAAAAAGTTAAAAAAGAGATGAAATAAAATGTCTTCCAAACTACAAGTATCTCTGGCTTCAGAGGAATGAGCAGACGCTTAGCTGCTTTTATACCTCTTTTCTCAGAGGCAGGAACAGCTGAAAACCAAATAGGAAGGAGGAAAAATGGTTTAGCAGGGAAAGTCCTTTATATTTTGAGTCACTTTACATACTCAGGAGATAACATTTAGTTCTCCCCTAGGTAAAGAAGGGTAACACTAACGTAATCACACCATATTTTCTTATTTCTCAAATTTCTCCTCTGTTCCTCTCCTCTCTTAGTCCAGGAAACAGTGATATGAAGTTGTATCACATCCATTATCCTTATAACTCAGCTTCTTTAGCTCCCTGGTCATCCAGTTTACTCCAGTTTTGTGATGTCAGATGCTTCCAAAGGTTGACTCCTTCTCAACATTCTGTGTGTGCCTGGCTTGGCTCTCCTGCAGAAGTCTTTCCTAACTCCCCAGTGGAAATTCCGTCAATCTTCCACTTCAGTCACACTGTCCCATTACCCTGTGTGATTAGCTCTCTATAGCAATTACCAACACCTGAAATGATTTAGTTATATACTACTATCTATTGCTTATTAATTTGTTTACTTGTTTATTGCTCATTTCCTACAGTTTTCTGTAATTTCCTCAGTGTAGTGACCTTTTCTGTGTTGTTTTTTACTTATCTGGATAGCATGGAGGGACTATAAATATTTGTTGGACTAACAATTGAAACTTTCATATTTCCTACACAATGTTTCATCAAATAACAAGCATCTTCAAAACTATTGAATAGTCAACGTACACAGTAACTTTAACATCTGCGTATTTTACCTTCTTAGAATTAACATGCTTAATAAACATCATTGAGAATATAAACTTAAGACTTTACAATGATAGGAGTATTATAAAAGATGTAGGATATGGTAATATTATATTATTCATAAATACAATAATGCTAAGGCATAAAAGATAAATACTTATGGCTTATGTAGTTATTTTCCTATTACTAGTTTATTGTTCTTTCAGTGCACTATGATAGAACAGCTTCTTGCTCAACACATGCTCACATATACATAAAAAAGCATAAATTAAAGATCCCATCACCAAAGTTATAACTTTTCATTCAATCATTAAACATATTTTAAAGACCCAAGAGAAAAAAAATTTCAATTTTAAGTGGCTGAAAGCCAAACAAACTTTACCTAGGCAAAAAGAGGACTGATTGGTTCATGCATTGAAGCCAAGAGACACAGTCAACACATGGGAGTGAGTGGTAATTAGAAGCCAACTGCTACCAGCAGACATTCTTTGACTTTTTTTTTTTTTTTTGCTTTTTTTCCTCTGACAGTAAATAGATCTTACCTTCAAATGCCAGAGGATAAAGCCAAAAGCTTAGTGGTTACTTAGTTTCATTGCAAGAATACAACTGCATCCCATTGCCTGAGTCTTATTTGAAATCAAACAAATTTTCAAAATTGTGTTAACGAAAGTCATCAGAACTCTATCCTTGAGTCATCTGATTTTACCTGAAAGGGTGAGGTTATATGATAGACCTGGGTTGGGGTTCCTACCTTATCTAATCAATTATTGCTGAGCAGAATCTGTATATATACAGTTATATTTATTAAAAATTAGAAACATTGAATGGGGAAGGATCACTTTCACATAAATGCTACTGTTCTTTGAAGAAGGAGTGATAAACATCTATAAGGTTTTCATGTTTTTCCCTCCCTGCAAGGAAAAATTCACTAAAATTTGGGTGACCATCAGTTCTGATACTGGTTTGTCTGTTATTCTAAAGTGATTTTTTAAAAAAATCTACTCACAATCTTCTCAAAATTGTTATGGCTTAAATAAAATATATGATCACCCCACATAACGACCACTATATGGTATATATTTGGTTTCAATTATATATCTAGTTAATTAACATGTATCTAGAAGTTTTCCATGTTACATATAAGGATTCAAGAAAAGTAGTTCTTTTTTAATTATATTATTTTTAATTATTTGTTCTTTTATGATATATGTGACAGTAGACTATATTTTGACATATTATATATGAGTTGTAGTTAGTTTTTTACTGCTGCAACTAAAGGATCCAAAAGGCACAATTATAGAGGAGGAATAGTTTATTTGAGGGCTCAGGGTCTCAGAGGTCTTCTTCCATAGAAGCTGACTCTGTTCCACAAGGCTGGAGGTGAGACTGAATAGCATGGTGGGAGAGGATGGCAGAGGGAAGCAGAGCACATCACAGTGATCAGGAAGCAGAGAGAGAGACTCCACTCTTTAGATACAAATATATGTGTGTGTGTGTGTGTGTGTGTGTGTGTGTGTGTGTATCCCCAAAACTCATCTCAATTCCCATCTCCTCTAGCTATACCTTACCTTTACATTTACTACTTAAATGTAAACACAAAATCAAACCCTATGAGAGTATTAAATCACTAATTGGGTTGGAACTCTTACAACCCAATTATTTCTCCTCTGAACTTTCTTGCAGTGTCTCACATGTGAGCTTTTGGGAGACCCCTCACATCCAAACCTTTAACACCCAAACCATTAACAACGTGGATGAAGTATAACATTCTAATTAGGATCCCATTCTTTTGGTGTACATGATGTGGATTTTCACTCTTATGTCAAGGAATTTACAATCAAGTTGACTACAGTTTCCTCATCTTAAAACATGCAGACTAGACAGTATATTGACATATTTGAAGTATTGAAAAATAGAACTGTCAACCCAGAATTCAACATGAAATGAAAATATCATTTAGAAGTGAATAAGAAAAGTTTAAATTCCCCTTTCAAAGAAAACTAAAAGAATTCATTACTAATAAGCTTACTCTAATGGAAGTGCAATGTAAATTCTTCAAACCAGAAGGGAAATGATACCAGAAATAATTTTAATTTATAAGGGATGAAGGAAGAGCAATCATGATGGCAAGAATCTAGGTAAATATAATCAACAGTTCTTTTTCTCTTAAGTCTTTATATATTTATGGTTGAAAGAAAAATTATAACCTTGGATGATAAGAGCTTTACTACATGTTTCTGTGATATATGTGACAGCATAACAAAAGAGAGTAAAGAGACTTTCATGTTGTAAAATGTCTACATGCTACTTGGGCTGATGCATGCTGACTCTATGTAGATTATTAAAACAAGTAACTATTGCAATATGGTGTCCACTAGAGAATCTATATAGTATTATAGTCAAAGTCACAACAAATTAGGTAAAACAGAATACTAAAAAAAAAAAAAACTTCAAATAACCTAAAAGAGATAGAAAAATGGGAAAGATTGGTAAAGCAGAAGGGAAGATGCAGAAAACAAATAATTAAATTATAGACTAAATTTAAAAATACAATAATTACACTAAATAATATCCTAAACAAAGGATAAAAAGAAATTACTATAACAAACTAATTTCAAATATAATGGTGTAAGTAAGTCAATAGTTTTAAGTATAGAAAAAGATATACCATGCAACACTAAGTTGACAACAACAAAACAGAAGTGATTGTGTTAATATCAAAGAAAGATGACTTTAGACCAAAGATAATAACTAAGGATAAAGAGGTATATTTCATAATAATAAAATGATTAATTTCAAGCAAGACACAGTGATCTTCAATATTTATGCAGGGTTGCAAAATGTATGAAACAAAATGTACAGAATTGAAAAGAGAAGTAGAAAACATCATTATAAGTTGGAAACTGATTAATAGAAATCATAAACACAAAATCAAAAAGGATGTAGAACAACAAAATACCACCAACAAACAAGTAGATGTAACTAACATTTATATAATACCTTGTCCAAGAATAACTGAAATATACATTCCTTCCAAAAATGCCTGGAAAAATTCACCAATATCAAAGATATCCTAGGTTATAAACAAACCTTAATAACTTTTTAATTCAGAGATACAAAATATTATTTCTATTACAAAGTTATTGTAATACTAACATAAAATGGTGGAGATTAACAAAAAATTACCATGAAAATTTCTAAATATTTGAAAACAAAATACAATTTTTATATGATATTAGACAAAAATTGAACCCAAGCGAATTTAGAAGATTATTTATCTTAATAAAAATGAGGGGCTGGGGCCGGGGCTCAGTGGTACAGCACTTGTCTTGCATGTGTGAGGCCCTGGGTTTGATCCTCAGCACCACATTAATAAAATAAAATGGAATTGTGTCCACCTACAACTAAAAAAAATTTTTTTAATAAAATAAAAATAAAAATGAAAACCCACCATATATAAATGTATGAGATGCAGCTAAAGGAATGCATAGAGGAAAATTTTATTAATAAATATGTATAGTCATTTTTAAAGTTTTCAAATCAATGATAACTTTACAACCTTTGAGACCAAATAGAAAAGGGAGAGTGAAAGTAATTCCAAAGTGCACAGAAGAAGTACATAACATGGATAAGAATATCAATGAAATCTAAAACAGAAAAACTACCAGGAAAATAAATAAATTCCAAATATGTCCTTTTAAGGAAAGGTTCAATGTAATTTCTAGTTACACTAAGAAAAAGAGGGAGAACACACTAATTAAAAATATTAGGAAGGAAAGGTGGGAGCATTCTAGAGATCCTGCAGATACAGAGTCAGTAAATTTGGAAACAACCTAAGAGTCCATCAGCGATGAATGGATAAAGAAAATGTGATGCAGATATGCAATGGCACACTATTCAGGCATTTAGGAAAAGAGTGAAGTCTTGCCACTTGTGACAACACGAATGGGAGCTAGAGATCATTATACTAAGTGAAAAAAGCCAGGCACAGACAAGTATACATGATTTCACCAGAATCTGAAAGAGTTGGTCTCATACAAGTTGAGAGAAGACCCATTATTACCAGAGGCCAGAGTGAGTAGCAAGGAGGAAGGGATGAAGGAAGGTTGATCAGTGGATATTCAATTACAGGTAGATAGTAGTAAAAAGTCCTAGTGTACTATAGCACTGCAGGGTGAATAAGGATAGCAATTGTGTACCATGTGCTTCAGAAAAGCTTGAAGAAATGATTCTGAAATTTTTACCATGTGGATAGTATAAATGTTTGAAGAGACAGATTGGTTTAACATGATTTAAACTTTGCATAGTTTATACATATATGGAAAACTCAATGGCACTTTATTAATCTGGACAATTTTTATGTTTTTATCTATCATGTAATTGAAAAAAAATTTAAAAACTTTTAAAAAATCAATAATCTGAAAGTACTAACTGTAGTTCTTTATCTATAAATTCAACAACATAGATGATATGAAATCATTCCTCAAAACACATAATTGGAATGCTCTCGAGATATCATGCATATCCAAGGCCCTGGGTTCAAGTCAAAAGACTTGAACACTCATTATCATATACAGTATAGTTAAGACAAGTAAACACATAAATTATATTCTACACATTAATGCAAATGAGAAAAATAAAATTAAAATCATGATAATATATTACTCCATAGTTATTAGAATAACTAAAATTAAAAAAATACTGAAAATAACAAGTGCTAGAGAAAATACAGAAGATTTGGGGCTGTCATTCTTTGCTAGTGGGAGTAGAAAATAGTAAAGACACTCTGAAAAGTAGTTTGACAGTTTTTTATAAATTTAAAACTGTGTCACAGTAATGCCATTCCTAAGTATTTGCCCTAAAATCATGCAAACATATTCATTCAAAAAGCTGTGGTTAGCTATAATTAACAGCTTTTTTGTAGTAGTAACAACTGGAAACAACCCAAGTGGTTTTCAACAGACAAATGGAGAACTCAAATGTGATACATTTATACAATGAAATAATACTTGTAAATAAAAAGGAGCAACTGATATCTGCAATAAGTAGAAATTATCTCAAGGACATCATTCTTGTGAAATAAGTCAGTCTCAAATTATTAATCCTGTTTGATTCCACTTATATGAAATCAATCTTAAGAGAATAGCAATGGTTAATGAATAAGCGGTTACCAGGTTTGAAAGAGGGTAGTGTTATCCAAGAGGAATTATAAGAGAGTTTTAGGTGATGATAGTATTGTTCTGTCTTGGTTGCTGTGGTTACACAGATGTGTGCATGTGTTAAAATTCATAGAACTATATACCAAAATAGTTAATTTTATACCTCTTAGGATGGGTAACCTTCAAAACACCAACAATATAAAATGTTGGCAAGGATTGAGAACAACAAAAACTCTCATTCATAGCTGGTGGGAATGCCAAATGTTTCAGACCCTTCAGAAGACAATTTAGCAGTTTCTTACAAAGCTAAGTGCAATTTTTCCATAATTGCAATAATCATGCCACTGGATCCCCAAATGATCTGAAAACATGTCCACACAAAATTCTATGCATAATGTTTATAGAAACTTTATTTGTATTTGTAAAAATTGAAAACAATCAAGATGCCCTTTATTAGATGAATGGATAAACAAATGTGATACATTAGTACTATGGAATATCATTCGGTAATAAAAGACCTATGGAGGATGAGCCTAGCCATGCACATTTGTAATGCAAGCTAGCTGGGAAGCTGAGGAAGGAGGATTTCAAGTTCAAGGAAAGCTATGACAACTTAGTGAAATCCTGACTCAAATTTTAAAAATAAACATTAAAAAGGGCTGAGGTATAGCTCACTGGTAATGAATCCTTGGGTTCTATCCCCAGTACCAAGCAAAACAACAAAACAAAGTGTGCTCTTGTGCTTTTGAACCCTGAGAAGACATGGAGGAAACTTAAGTGCATAGACTAAGAGAAAGAAGTATTCTTTTTCTAAAGGCTGTATTTTGTATGTTCAAGCTACATAATATTCTGGAAAACTTACAATTATACAGATAGTAGAAACATCAGTGACTGGATTGCTAGGGATGAGGATTGAAGGGAAGAAATAAATAGGTGACACAAAGAATTTTGAGGGCGGTGAAACTGCTGAGTACAATACGGTAATGGTGGATACATGGCATTATACACTCAGTAAAAACTATAGGAATGATAGGACAGAGAACTGCTAGTTTAAATGTATTTTATTCAAGATGATATATTAATATTGACTCATCAACTGTAACAAATGTCCCACAACCACGGAAGACATTAATAATCAGGAAAATAATGAGAGTCAGCTGTGGGAAATGGGCAGGGAGACTATATAGGAATTCTCTATACTTTATATTCAATTTTTCTGTGCACCTACAATTGCTTTAAAGAAAAAAAAATAGATTAAAAGTAAAGAATTTGTTTTTTCTATATTAATTTCAAAAACAAAATTTAAGAAGAGACACAGAAAGTGTAACAATTCAATTATTCAAAGTTAGAAGTGTAAGAAGATCCCGTGGGAAAAGGAAAAAGGTAAAAGCAAATTTTTTCAAGAGGCATCTTTCCATTTCTTGTATTCCAGCTTCAATTAGTTAATTAACTCCCCTTTCAACCCAATTTTATGACTAATTGAAAGTACAAATTTAATTTGTGTTTTATATACAAAGAAGGAAATTATTCTGCAATCCTTGTTAATATTTCAAATCAACTTAAATACTAGATTCTCCTGTTGTTACCAATGTGCTAAGCCAATAAATTGTGATTCCATTTCAGAAACACTTTTTAAACACTGCAAACTCTTTTGAAATTGCAGCTTCTTTATGAGAGTTATTGAGGAAACTTGAGATATTGTTCAACTCCACTTATTAGCCTTCACATTTTTATTGGCAATATTTCACTGGTATGACAACATGTCTATATTAATATGTAATAAACATCTTTTTAAGCAATGGTCAGTCCTTTTATGATTTGGCATAGCTACACTATTATGATAAATTGCCTTAAACAAGTTCAACCTGGTAACTATGAAAAAGGTTACATTGTTCTTCAATTATCCTTTTAATCCATCTCCCAAGATAATCATTCTGCCTAAAAATGTTTCTCAATACTAATTTCATTATGTAGGTGATTCTCATCACTAATCATTAGAGTGTGATTCTCCATATTCTTAACAATTCTTCTTTTAACTTAAATGGGTGATTAGACTCAATATGCAGGATATTACTTGCACGGTGGTCTTGATAATATATTCTCCATCGTAACTATCTTCGATTCATCCTATTAATAGATGTTAAAAAAGAAAAAAGCTCTCTCTTACACCCTTCTACAGTAAATCATATGTCTAAATAAATATTACCTTTTTAAAAAAGAGGTAATAATAGACTTTCTTTCCTTTATGTCAAGAAAACCCGATTGTAAACATTTGCCTTACTGAATATTGTTGAACCTTTCGAGTAATAGAAGAAGACATCTTTTCGAAATGTTGGAAAAGCACTTAGGAATCATATGTTGTAGATATAGTAGTTTGTTTTAAAGATTTAACCTAAGCTGTGGAAAGTAAACTCTACTGTAGATTTCCCACTTTTGCTTAGTATTATTCCTCATTAGTCTACATTTATAGTCCACAATGAAGCATTCCTGATTTTTCTGTGTCACAACGCACACCACCTCGTGACAGCTGAAGGAATTTCTCTCCAAGCATCTGTGAGGTACATAATGAAGGTGCGTAACTCTAAACACATCTCTTGTTTAATCCTGAACCATTAAATTACAACATGTGAGAGGATTTTATACATATCTTTGACTTACATAATGTTTTCTTTTCTTGAATAATATTGTCCTTACACTCCTCTCAGTACTTTAGCTGTGTTTATAATTATCAGTGGGTGGGTTTCAGAAAGTGTCATCCAGGCAAGTTTATTAATATGTAAATCTAAATTCATGTTACACAGCAAATCCAGAACCAGTTCTCAAGATAAAATAGAAGGGGCACCTTGACATTTTCATATATTTATTATTATTAATAATATTGTTATTCTTTGTGCTGTTGGTTGTAAATATGCTGAATATCCTTTTTTTTCTTAATGTGAAGACATTTTGAAAATTACCTGTATCTGTTTCTACTTTTCCTTGTAATTTTGATTTATTTTTAACTTATATATAAAGACATGAAAACTGTACATATTTAAGAAGTATCTTGTGATGTTTTGATACATGTATTGATTATGCAATATTTAAATTAGGGTAAACATATCTATCTCCTTGAACAGTTATCAGTTTTTAACTTACCTATAGTAAAATCCACTCTTTGCGGGATCCAGTTCTATGGTTTTGACAAATTCAAAAAGACTTATGCTCGCACGCCACAACTATGATACAGAACTATTTTATTGGCCCTCAAATTCCCTTTAGCTGCTTCTTTGTAGTTAACCTCATTTCCCACCCACAACCTCTCCAAAATTCCTTTTTTAAAAAAAGTTTTGAGTAGTAAGAGCTTGAAGAACCCAATACTTTTTACTAAACTCTTTCATTTCCATTCACTGTAGATTTTCTCATTCAGAAAATTTTGGAATACATATTTGGGATGTTATCATAAAGTCAACATACTATATGTATATAGTATAAAGCAAAGAGAAAATGGACACACTCTCACTGATTTGAATATTCAATTTGAATTTCAGGAAACTTTCCCACACCCTCTTTTTCCCTAGGAGAGCAAACATATGCTATTTCCTTTAAAGCTAGATCCTGTCCATGTGCTTGCCAAGGATTGCCATGGTGTAGGGAATAGAGAAAATGCATCTTGCCATTCTTTGTCAGTGACTTATACTAGTTTAAGCAGCAGACTTCCTAAGCCAAGACTTATCACTTCAGGGTTATTTCCATGTGACCTGTGGAGAATACTCATGAATAGGAGGAGAAAGCATGTGGCTTTCTCTGCTGTAGGGCTGAACTCCTCGGTGTGGGACTATAAGGCAGTCCTCAGTGTTGTGAAGTAATCATTAAGTTACACGCTTGTCATTTCTTGTACATTCACTCAGAACTAATGCACATCACTTTTTCCAATTATAATCATTCCACCATTTAACAAGCACAAAAGGCCTTAGATTCCAATTTGCCACTGATGCCTTCACTCTCACTTGCTTATTTCTTGGCATTTCAGTATTGCTAGGTGTGCGTGGCTCCAATAACACTGGGCATTCTCCTTTCCTAAAACAAACTTGCAAACAGAGTCGACAAGAACAGCTGGTCTCACATTAGAGGGCAGGCCATTTTCACTGTTATGGTAATTTTTCTCCTCTTGTAATTCTTTTCTGCTGTTGTAAATTACGTGTTATTTCTTGGTTCCCCCATGACCAAAGCTAAACATAAATTACATGGTGATATGCTGTATGTTTCTGTCCAGCCTTCTTTCCTGGTCATATCTAACTTCTCTGGTACACGTCTCCTTTCATTTAGTTTCTCAAATCTGTCTGTCTTCACAAGCATACACACAAAAACAAGCAATCACCAGTCTCAAGAAACATCATTGTCTTCATACTTTGTTAACTTCACTTTCCTTCGTGAGCATTAATACGCTGGAATGAGCTGGGAGACATGCTAGCTTTGGATACGCAGCCTTAAACATGAGCTACATATAAGAGGAAATTGGTATTTTCATTTGTTGCACATGCTTTAATGATATTAAGCAATCTAATATGGTGCATACGCCAGATTTCAGTAATGCTTCTCTTGAGAATTTCTAACGGTAATGGCAATTTAAAATGACAGCCTTACATTTATATAGCTCCTTTCATCTCAGAGGTCTTTACACTTTATAAAGTTATATGGAGCAATCATTTCACTTACCCACCACAGAAATTCTGCCACCTTTAGGGCAAATCTGAGCTTACTTTTGAAATTGACTCAACATTACAGATAATTATGACAAGAGGCAAAAAAAAAAAAAAAAAAAAAAAGCAATACAGTCAGTGAAAACTGAATAGGGAATACAGAGGGATAAAATGATTTCCTAAAGAAAACTGTAGCCAAAAGGTAAGAACCAAGCAAACAAGTAACTCCCTGAGGTTATTTAATAACCACCAGAGCACAGGACTGTGAACTCCCAGGCCATCCACTAGAGAGCATGTCAGGGATGCAGATTTAAGGCCATTTTTCTAAAGTTTAGACGTAGATGAGTGAAAGTAAAATTTTTAAAAGACAAGAGTCTTTATATAATCAGGATAAAAATACTAGTAAGATTATAAAGAAAAAGATACCATGTTCCTCTCCTTACTTAGAATGTTGCCAATTTCTCTCTACTTCTGTTTCCCTCTACTTCTAAGTCCATCTAGCAAAAAACAAAGATACATGTGCGTGCATACACACACACTTTGACAAACAAAACTTGTGAAAATTACATATATGATATATAAGTTCAAAGTAATTTTGAAATATGATGACATCCATTATCACTTTTCCATGATCCAGTGTTTTTAGGACTTAAGAAAAGAAATTAACAAATTTTTCATTTAGATATAAGTACATGTCCATACACTTAACATACCCTGAGTCATTTTTAGCCAAGTCTTACATGCAACAAACTAGGTTCCAACTGTATACTAATGTCAGGAGGACTCAAAGTAGAAGCTGTCACAACCAGTGATAAAATGATCCAAATGGGCATGCCTGCCCCCTCCTGACTGCCTTCCCTCATTGTGCAATGCCAGTACTACTGGTCTGCCTACATTCCAATCACTCTCAGGTTAGCTAGAACTATCCCAGGCACTGGGGTAAGGAGTCTTCGAACACCAGAGCCTCAGCCATGTCCTGAGCTTTGCTGAGAAATGATGTGTCCTCCTGTGCACTCCATGGCCTTTTCTTCCCTCCAGTGGATCTACTGTACTTTGGGTGTTATTGAAAAGTTTAGAAGACTGTGGGTGAAAGTATATTCTTGTGAATTTTAATTCCTAGATAAATCTTTGGCATTCTTAAGGATACATTAGTATTTGATACATTCTTAAATATGGAAATAAAAGATAAGTGAAAATTTCCGTGTAATAAATTTGTTTAATAAGGAAGAGTTTTTATTTAATATAATTGCATCAATCCAGGAAATATCGAAATGGAGATGTTTGTTGAAGAAAATCTAGAAAGGAGAAACTAACAATGACAATAAAAAAAACACATAAGTCCACCCTTCAGATAATCATTATTAACAGCTTAGAGAAAAGCTTCTTTCCCCATGCTTTTCCTATGTTTACATGTATTTTCAAAACTTTAGACATATTTAGATATCATACCACCCAGTATTGTGCTCATAAACATTTGACAACAACTCCACACACACACACACAAAAAAAAAAATCAATAAAGCCCCGTTGTGCAGCATTTGCCAAATTCTGTGACATCAATGTTTTCCCTATGGATGATTTCAAGCTACCAGTATGAAGTCATGGAAGAAGATGGAAGAGATGAGCACTACTAACCCTCAGGTGTGGGTACAATTGGGTTCCAGCCCATCCCTGAACCCACGATCTGCTGGTAACCTTTCAGTGTTTTAAGAACGTCTCTTCCTGTAGACAAATGCTCCATTAAAAATCATCTTAAGGCTGCGTTGTGTTTTATTTGTTTCATTTTGCACTTGAGTATTCCCTTGTTTTGTCCAGTATTTGCTTTTATCATCAGCATAGTGATTAATATCTTGTAACAATATATGTGTTCTTATTATCAAGGAGGTATTTAATATCAACATTTACCAATAACTATGATATTTCCAGGGGAATATCTTTAGTTAAGATATTGTATCTTAAGTTAAATCCAGGGTGGAAAACATTTAAACAAGCCATGAAAACCAGAATAAGAGAAGTTGGCTGGGTGGAAATTCTGGCAAGATGTAGCCCTCAAGCTCTACCAAAGAGGAAGCACCTGTCCTGCCAGATGCTAATTTGAAAGGAAAATACCTAAATATGTAAAAACATCTTATATTGTTAATTATGGTCTATGTGTCTTCTGCCCACTAAAGTCATCACCTGTGTTCTGTTCTACAGGAGAATTAATGACATTGTTGTTCCTTGTACTTAATTCCTACAAGAGATAGATTTTGTCTCTATCACCTTATTTATTTTTCAACAACTGGTGCAATATTTGTTGATATTTAGTTCCACATTGTATTTCTAAGATTACAGTTTTGATATCATACTACAAGACACAAATTACAAAGTGTAGAAATTCACTTTACCATGGATACACAATTTTTTCCTTCTTAAGTAATGATAGTGTTTGATTAAAGCCACCAGGTATCTATCTATCTTCCTCTATGACTTTTTGTGCATTGATGGATTGTAAAATATGCAATCTACACAATCAACTGTCAAGAGTCAAAGAAATGCCAATCTGCTAGTAAAAAAAAAAGCTTTAAAAATATGTTTTCCAATTTCACAATGTAGCTTTTCCAAGCAGGAAGAAAAATATTCTTGTGCTAATAGTAAACCAACAAATCCACTTGCTACCTGTTTGTCTAGCCCCTTTGGGTAGAAATACCATATTTTGTATTGTTTGTACAGTTGATGTAAAGTCATAGCATGAATCATCCAATTTGCATATGGTACAGCAAGTAACATCTGGAGGAAAGCATTTTATGTTATGTTATAAACCAAAACATTAGTATTATAAGAACAGAGTCACTTTCAATCCTAAGAAACATCCAACCCTTTCCATGCTTTTCGGGCTTATGCAAAAATTTTAATGCACATTTTTTCTACATAGGAATTGCTTTGTTTTGGACCTTGTATTGCTAACTATCTTTTAGAGTAAATGATAAGTTTCAGCAGATATTTCTCAAGGTAAACTATTTTGAATTCAAGGCAAAAAGCTGATGTTAATTTGATCATATAAATTATACCCATTGTTTCCCCATATTTTAAAACAAAAAAAATTTTGTAACAAGTCCAAATTTGTAATGACCCAAATGAGACGTGAAAGATTCAATAATCATTTGCTTAAAGGTCAAGAGACTTGGTTTCTCTTTGAAACTATTACTGACTGATTACAAAGTTTTATAAATTTGTTTCTTGTGTTATAAAACATAAAACTTATAACTACTTTGATTCCCACAGAGAGGTTTGTGAGGATCAAATGAGCTCACAAACATGGAAGAACTTTGCAACCTTAATTTCTTTATAAATATGAAACAATTTTGTTATTTAGTACCAGAGTGGAAAGGGCAGAAAAAAAGACACGAGGAAGGGAAGTTGAATTCAGGGAATAAATTTTGGTTCTCTACAACATTTTTGTAAAGTTATAGAGAGAGATTTGGTGGTGGGTAGCTAAGAAATTGATTGAGAAATAGCAGTACTAATGAAGCAGATCAGGTCAGGCACAAATGACAGACACTGAAAAAAAAATCACAATGGCTCACATTCACATTGTTTGCAATCTTAAGGGATTTATATTCCCAAAGACTTCCTAAAGGTCCATTAATCCCAACTTAGTTTAAAATCTTATGCTAGGTTACGTTTCAAAAATTTTCATAATATCAAACTTCATTGCACATAAGAGGATTCTATGGATCTACTAAAATTGCATACTGCTGAAATCTACCTCAAAATTATGAGTGGAAGAGCCAAAGTGAGGCAATTGAAACTTCATCTGTCACCCCTGGAAGTCCCAGCCTTGTTAACTAAGGCTGAGAGTGGAAAGTTCAGGGTTTGCTTAGGAGAAGGTAAAATATGAACATTTCACTTTAGTGTGATTGGGAGGATGGCAAGAATAATAAGCAAAATAAGAAAAACTTCAGAGTGATGTAGAATGTTCATCCATCTAATGCTTCCCGGTATCCAGGCCTATGAACAGCTTCTGCAGATGGAAACTCTTGAGTTTGGCCTTCTGACTTGCTTTGACTACTAGGACATTAGCAAACCTGACATAAGCAAAGAATGGAAGTATCCATGCACTGAGGCCTAAACTTCTTTGCTGCTTTGGGGAGTATTGAGACAATGAGGATATGAATAAGCCTGGTCAACCCTGAAGAAAGTGCAGGACCCACTATCCTCAATCCATACACTTAATAGCCAGCACCAATTTCAAGACATGATGAGGCCATCCTACTCCAACCAGCTGTGTGGCAGACAACAGCAAATGGACTAAATGTGCAAGCTTGGACTTTAGTAAGGACAGGACTCCACAGCAGATGGTGATCCAGAGCCCATGTGAGTGTTAACCAAGGCCTAAGGAACAGGGTTTTGGAAGGAACCGAGTTATGGAAGGAACCTCATGAACTTTGTTATTTAGACTATAAAATATGAAATTGCTATTAGAAGGCATAGAGAAGGATCTTCTCTGAATAGCCTTCATTTAGTTTAAGTGAGTGGCAAAAAGAGTATGAATAACACTGCAAAGTCTTGAGGAAGAGAAAGGCAGTAAGGAGAAACAGGACCAGAATGTCACAGAAATAACAAAGAGTCTTCTGAAGACACAGAGCAGATGTGTTCAGGGCTCCATAAAATTATGGCTGAGAACAGGCCTGTGGTTTAAAAGCAGTCTAAATTGGTGGGTGCTAGAAAAACAATTAGAATTCACTTAAGGTTTTAAGGACTGAAAGAAGGTGGGCACTCAGTGGCAACTACCTTTTGAAGAAACAGTAAAATAAGATCAAAGGAAGAAGAAAATTTGGTAAGTTTTTAGAAAGGTTAATAAAAATTTGTGTTATTACCACTCTGACGATGTTGATTATGGCACTGATAGCCGAAGGGATAGACTTAAAGGCATAACTTTTCTCTAATGTCTGATATCTTTATGAATAATTATCTTTGATATAATTTCTAAGATATCTTCAGAAAACAAATGCATAGTCATTTGCCAAATACCTTTTTAACCTCTGTCCCTTCCAAATACTCTATAAAATGCCAAGAAAGTTTGTTTGTTTGGATATTTGTTTGGTCACACGCACCCACCCACACACAATCCATGATGAAAGGAATGAGAGAGGAGACAGCAGAATATTCTTTTATCTGTAATAGAAATCAGCATAATTAGGAAACTAGAACGAGTTGAATGAGCCATAATTGACTTAACAGTTTGAAAAACAAAATCCTTGAAAATTTGCTTACAAAGTTAAAAAGTAAGAAAATTTGCAGACCAGAATCCTGGTTATGACTAGCAATTGAAAATATAAAGGACCCCAGAAGATAAAAATTAAAGTGAAATTGAAATATTTTTTGAAGTCTATGACAGAAACAATTAAGTTTCCAAGTCTCTTCTACCCATCCAGCAAGAAAAACAACCTTTCCAGATTATCCTAAAATTTGGCTGGGTAGATTAGGCACAACTGAAATCAAGAAGGCTTGATTTCAACAGTGGCTGAAAGATAAACATTGTGAAATGTGGAATTGTGTTCCTTTGAACATTTAAATTCATATTTTATGCTCTAACCTGGTGGAGTTGTTTAATTGAACTTTTTAAAGATTTTGCCGATTTATTTAAAAAAAGATTAGGCAGGTGTACATGGATTTTGCAGTATGTAGCACTTGTCTGTATCAAGTTCTGTATTGAGTCTTCATATAAAAATGGTATGAGAATGAGAGCAGGAAAAATGTTTATTTTTTCTAGTATTCATGGGTTACAGCATTTTTGTTTATATTTGTAGATAACAAGCTTATGACATATTTCTTCATGATTCCAATAGTGAGCACTTCAAGTGTTTAATATCATATAACACAATTTTCATGGCCAAATACCTCAATCTTCAACCTAAGCTGTAGGAACTTAGACAAGTCATTTAATCTCTTTTCACCTTATTTTCTCACTTATACACTGTATCTCACTGTATAAGTGAGAAAATTAATATCTAAATTGCAGTGTTGTTTCAAGAATCAAATAAGAGCAATATAAGTCCTTAGTATACTACTGGGAAGATCAAATATTATTCCTTTATCAAACTGAGAAATTCCATAAACCATAGAATTGCTTTCTTTCTAAATGCTTATAAAGCTTTATCTAACATTAATATTCTTAACATCCTTTCAAAGAATCAAAATAAAAATAAAACTTTTCTTCTTTGCCATATTAAATCTAAATTTTTCATTATATTCACAACAGTGGACATTTTCTTGGCTCTTGAGAAGTTGCATTGCTTTGTAAGCATAAAACAGAATTAGTTTTAGGTGGCATTGACTGATTCCAAGTCCAATCGTGTGACAAAAACTAGCCCGTGTCTACATGTGCAACATAATCTGTTTATGCTGCATTGAAATATCAATTTAGAAATGCCACTTTCCTTGAGTAGCAAGTAATTATCTGGAAGAAACATATTTTATCACTACCTATGGCTGGTATCAGGCAGCAAATCTTCAGTCCCTGGCACATGATCCCGTGTTTTCTTACAAATTGTACTGCTGAGCAGTACTGTGCCTTAACACTTTTAAATAAGATCTTGACACCTGTGTCATTGTGCAGTCTCGGATCTCTACGACAGGATTTTTTTTCCCTTAATTTAAGCGCACTATTTTTCATCAAATGACAAGCATACATTATGGCTCTCCATTCTAACCAAGGATCTAAAGGCTATTTCAATTTGACTAGAGCGGTTTTCTGCCAAATGGCTACTCTAAGTTACACTGTGCACATTACCCACCAGAAAGCACAGAGTTGATGAGAGTGCACTGTCAACCACCCTGCACATCGATATGGGGGTTATTTGATTTGAAATTGGATTCTAGCCTTCCTTGATCTGCTGTATAAATGGAGAAGCATGTGTTGAAGAAATTCTTCCAAAGTTTATGAAGAATGTGATATATTTCCCCCCCGCTAGAGTTTATCTTCTACTTTGTTTGATTCTAAAACAAGTTATCAGTGATAAATATTCAAAGCCAAAAGTAGAAGGAATTTTTTTTCTAAATGGAAAGAAAACTTAGAAAAAATTATTCTATGCATGAATTTCTTCTGTGATATGAGTTGGGTGCAAGTTGCAGACTTTTGTAGCAGAGTGGCTTTGTGACCCTTCTTTAAACATTTAAGACTTAGTTCAGAAGTTCACTGAATATGATGAGACATGATTCTTAAGTATGGAGGCTTCAAAAAAATCTTCTAAATATATAATATTCTCGGCGAGACATGTCAGTCATTGTCAAGATGAAAGTCGTTTAAATGCTAAGTTCCCGGTAAACTGTGTCTATATTGTAGGGCTCTATTCACAAAGCAATACCTTAGCTGTATGTGGAGAGCATACAAAAAATACCATTTCATTATGGGACATACTGAATGCTGAATATTGTGATGTAGGTTGGGAGGGAGGGAGTTTGCTATGCAAGTTACATGCTTATCACTGGTATGTGGATGGCCCTCAGGGCAGCACAGAGAACTTCAGAGAAAACATATTAAATGGGCATGGGGAAGCATCCTTTTGACCCACATAAAAGGGCCTTTGTGTAGATCTCATGAGCACAAGATTTTTATTTTCAAGTGGATAAAGATGTGCCGTTTCTTTAGAATCAAAGGTAGATTGGCAACACTTTCAGTAAATGGCAAAATAATTATGAGTGTATTTGGTATTCAGTGTAAAACATTCATCACTTTGAATGGTTTTGGCATCAAGGCAGCTGTAATAGGCAATCCCACAAGAACCCCTTTGTAATTTAGCATTAATTGATGTTCCCTTATTGTAATGGCAGTTGATAAGTTAAAAGACACAAAATTAAAGAACGAAAACAAAATGCTCTGCCCAATCCTTTAAAGCCTTGCCAGTCACTAGGAAAAAAAAAAAATGCTGTGAAATAAAACAGACAGAAGCCGTGTCCAATTTTCAGAGATTAGGAGTCTGGACTTGTATTATCTGTTTGTTCTTATATGCTTAGGAGTATGTGTGCCTGCTAAGGATTAAAACCTAGCATCTGAAAAAAAAAAAAAGTATTACTGTTTCCAAAAATTTTGAAATACCATTTTTTTTTTTTACTGGATGTATCCTAGATTGATTACAAATGCTCCCAATGCTCTATTCCTTTCTGTATCCACACCCTTTGTTCAATGAGTTTGCAGCTACTCCCATCAAAAGATTAATTCTATTTCCCCATCTCTTGAATCTGAACTGACCTATGGACTTACGTTAGCAGTAGCATGTGACAGAAGTGGCAGTCTGCTGGTTAGGAATTTAGACTCCTACTGGCTCTCTTGAACCCCTGCCCAGATGCCCTGTGAATGTGCTTAATTAGTCTGCTGGAGGTGAGAGACACATAGAGGAGAGATGAATTAGCTCAGCTGGGGCCATCTTACACTCACCAGCCTCTAGTTGACCTGCTGGCTAATCACAAATGGCTGAATGATCACAGACATAATCACTGGTAGCTGGCCCAAACCAGAAGAGCCACCCCTCTGAGCCAAGCCTAAATTGTCAACCTCCATAACACTGAGCTAAAAAAAAAAAAAAAATGCTTAAAGTTATAATCCGTTGAGTTTTGTGGTGTTTTATTTTTTTTTTAATGTAGAACAAGAAAGACAGAACAAAGTGGTACTAATTTAAGAAACATAAAGCTCAAGTTTTAATTTTAATAGTATTGAATTTCTATGGTAAAGCCAATACTTTGGCCATAGTGATTCTTACCCTCTTCATCTATTGTCCTTGCTTTCTACCACTTGTTTTCTGGTACAGAATGAAGAGAGTGATATTTTATGTCAGGCCTAAAATACCCTTTCTTAGGGTACAATTTAGCTTCATCCTTCAAAGCCCAGACCTCATACTCTTCCCCCAGTAGAGTGGGGATAATTGACAATCAACCAATAGGTCATGGGCAGATAGTATGACTGAACTGGCAGGGCTTGAGGTAAAGACAATATGCAAAATGATAAGCAATCGGAGACCATCACCAGGGCCATTTTGTTGAATTCAGTGGGTGACCAAAACGTGTCCCCAAGGGAAGGTGTTTTCTTTGCAGGATTTGGAACTTTGGCTTAATCACTTGAAATATTTAGGATTCCTAATGCTTGGAATGTCAATGCTTAGTCACACATGCACATGTACCCCACTAATATTTCACTTGCTCTGATTGGTGGCAGAATGGCTCTACCACTTGTTTTCTGGTATAGAAAGAATAGAGTGATATTTTATGTAAGTAGCATTGAGCCTCATTTTGAATCTATATGTCTAAGAATAATAACTCAATTGGTTTCTTTTATTTATTTATTTGGTACCAGGGATTGAACCCAAGGTACTCAACCACTGAGCCACATGCCCAGCCCTTTAAAAAGAATTATTTAGAGACAGGGTCTTGCTGAGTTGCTTAGGGCCTCACTAAGTTGCTGAGAATTTTAAACTTGCCACACTCCTGCCTCAGCCTTTCAATTTGTTTCTAATGTACTCTAGCAGGTTGAAAAAAAAATGTAACTATGCCTTTACATCTATCTTTTGAAAATATTGAAAGACTCATGTTTTAGGAATTCCATAAGAATTGCAAAATGTATAGATACATACATATGTATATTTTACTTACATTGTTACTGTTACAGTTTGGAGGTGAGATGTCCCCAAAAAGCTTATGTGTGAAGGTTCAGAGAAGAAATAATTGGATTATGAGAGCCTTAATGCAATCAGTGATTTAATCAACTGATGGGATTGAGTGGCAGCTGAAGGCAGGTGGGATATGTCTGAAGGAGGTGGGCCAAGGACATGGCTATGGGGTATATATTTGTATCTGGCAAGAGAAGACCTCTCTCTCTGCTTTCTAACCATCATGTGAGCTGCTTCCCTCTGCCACACTTTTCTGCCTTGATGTTCTGCCTCACTTCAAGCTCCCAGGAATGGCGCCAGACTTCTATGGACTAAGAACTTTGAAACTAAGAACCCTCAAATAAACTTTTTCTCCACTACAATTGCTCTGGTCAGATCTTTTAGTCACAGCAGTGAAAAAGCGGACTAACTGCCGCAGTCCGGCTGCAGCAAAATAACCGGGGGGGTGACGAACAACTTGTGTACATTGATACAGCAGGAGTGGGAGCCCTTTATTGAAGGACAGGAGGGGTATATATACATTCCACACAGCTTATCTTAATTAACATAAACTAGATACAGCAGTCAACCAATAAGGAATCTCCACGCTTAATGGCTCGCTGGTGTTACTTCACAAACCGCTCCCTCTGCAAAATGCCAGGCACCCTCTTGACTTTTTTACAGACTCTAACATACCCCCCTTTTATTTAATTTAAATAACGACCATAGTGGTTTTTACACAAACACCATAAATAATCTGCTACAAGCAGAAGGGGAGGATACAAAAATGCCACAATACCAAGCCAATTGATGGCTCCATGCAAGAAGCCCTTGGAAAAATTATACCAGCAATGACACCGTTTGCAAAGATACCGAGTTACAATTTGTTGTAGATTACAGTTTGTTATCTCAGTCCAGGTAAAGCAGTGTCTCAATAGATTAACTCACAGTCCAGGTAAATCACAGTCCAGGTAAGTTCTGCAGGCAGCTAGCTTGATCCGAAGTCCTCTCCGGTTCTCAGCAACACTGGAAATTCTTCTACCCTCATCCTCAAGAGCACTGGGATGAAGGCAGGAACTCCGGCAATGATGCTAAAGAAAATCCTGTAGCATTCCACTAAGAAAACAACCTTCTGAACAATTTAGTACATTATCTCAAGGTTTTTTACATTTGAAATAGGCCTTAATAGTGCTCATTACTCATTAGCTTCCAGGTGTGGGAGAACCATTGTAGTTACTGGCCTTGGAAATGATCAAACTTCTGGGACGAGGGCCATCTTCCGCCTGCATCTTCCTGGGAAGCCCCAGATGGCCCGGGGAGAGTCCAGGAAGTGTTCAGGACTCAAACTGCCACTAGGCACAGGGAGCAAGAGCCTGTGAGACTGTGCCTCTGGGTCAGTTCTGGATTTGGGCTCTTGCAGTGGCGTTTCACTCCCCGGGCGGGAGGGTGCAGGGGAGGGAGCCCGCTGCACCATTTGAAGAGTCCTTGCTGCGCCATGACCAGCTCGCACATGTGGCAGCCGCCATGCTGATTCACACACCCTCTGGTAACAAAACTTATTCAGTAATAGCCTTTTGCTGCAACTTTTTTTCCCGATAATCCTTCTTCTTCTGAACTTTCTTTTTCTTTCTGACTGAAGTTCCTGGGCTTCCATTAACACATGCCGTAACTGCTCTTGGTTCCACTGGGGTGCCTCTTTCCCTTAGTAATTTACCTAACATCCCTCCCATATTTTCATCACAAAGACAATACAATACACTGAGACAAAACAAGACACAAACATACTGTATCAATCTTCTCCATTTTCTCAAAATAGCCATGTTTCCTCTCGCCCTGTCGAGGATGAGCAGATTTGCAACTGTCCTATCTATGGACCGGCAGCTTTTTTTTTTTTTTTGTCAGTTACCCCCGAGTGTCCCAGGGCTCCCAATACGGGCCACCATATGTTGCAGTCCGGCTGCAGCAAAATAACCAGGGCGGGGGTGGGGGGGTGGGGAGGGGTTGGGGGGTGGGGGTGATAAGGAGCAACTTGTGTACACTGATACAGCAGGAGTGGGAGCCCTTTATTGTAGGACAGAAAGGGTACATATACATTCCACACAGCTTATCTTAATTAACATAAACTAGATACAGCAATCAATAAGGAATCTCCACACTTAATGGCTCGCTGGTGTTACTTCACAAACCACTCCCTCTGGCAAAATGCGAGGCGCCATCATGACTTGTTTACAGACCCTAACAACACAGTTACCACATCTGTACTTCCCTGGGCTTATATAAAAAAATCAGACTCTCAATTTTAGAAATTGTTCCATCACTAATATCCACAATGAATTAATGGTCTTTTCCTCTAACCCCATAGAATGTTTTGATAGACTGATTATAGTATTCGATGTTGCTGTCGGTCATTCTTTCTTTATTCCAAGTGGACTCATGCCCTCAAAATCTAGACAGAATTATTTAACAATTTTATAGGAGCATCAATAATCTCACAGGCACTAATTAAAAGCTTTTACAAATGTTAGCTGATTTAATACTCACAATCTGAGGTAGATACTATTACTGACTCCTTGTTATTGACTAAAATACCTAGAAGCAAAATACCACATCAAAGATCATAACACAGGTAAACAAGGACTCACACACAGTCAGTTAAGCTTAGAGCCTGTGCCTTATTGCCTTTCCTTTCATACCTAGTGGCTAATGTTCTCTGAAAAGGCTAGTTCCAGGCCCCATAGAAAAATTAGATTCTGTTAAAAGAGAGTCTCTTTAGAGTGCTGTAATGGCTAAGTTTTATGTCATCCTGTCTAAAACAGGCTGTGGCAACCAGTTATTCAATCACACACTATTCTAGGTGTTACTGTGATGGAGGTATTTAATAGAGACAGTTAACATTTGCTTACTTTGAAGTATAGGATCACCCTCTCTACTGAAGGTGGGCTGCATCTGGTTAGGAGTTGAGGATTTTCCAAGTAAATATTAAGGTTTTCCAGAGAAGAGAGAATTCTGCCTCAAAACTTCAACCTTAATGCCTCTTGTATTTCTACTCTTAGGGATTTGGACTTGTCAGCCACCACAATTACAGGAGCCAATCCTTTAAAGATAGATGATAGATAGACAAGATGACAGAAATAGAAGCACCAAACAGAAGATAGAGCCTGAATAACTTGCATTTATTTAACATATAATATTTTGTTTTATGTTTTTTAAATAGCAAATCTATGAGATTAGTATTATTATCCCTGGTAAATAGATGGTGGATATATATAGGCCAATTCTCAATTTTTATTTGATTTCTATTGTGCACACCCCTTATTGGCCAGTTTTGAAACTATGTCTTTTCCTTCCTGTATTTATTGTCCAGAAGCATGTGTTACTGGGTGCTTCTTTGTTGATGGATATGAGCCTTTCTTTGCCACAACACCCTTTCTAAAAACCAAATTCACTGTAAAATGTCATTCATATGAGTAGAACAAAAATGAAAATTATTCAATTTTCAATAAGCAAGGGGAACACAGAGAAAAAAAACTGTTGTGAGACCACTTGGGGATTAAAGTACCAACAATCCAGTTAAATAATAGTAACAACAAACATTTTTATCCTGCTCTGTGCCAACCCCTCCTCTAATAACATATCATCCTATGTATTAATCATAATGTCCTTATGGAGTAGGTACTGTATTAATTTAAATAGAGCCAGGACTTGAACTCAGGTATATCTGTCTACTTAGCCTACCTTCAACCACCATGTGCTGCTGCCTCTGAGTTGTGTACACTTAAGGACAGTGCAGGAGTGTGGGAGTGGGTAGAATGAATACATGATCAATTATTGGAAAATAATACATGACAAATGCTTTGTAAACATCATCCTACTTAACACAAAGGTAAAGTGATCTACACACTTTTTCACAGCTTAGCAAATAAATAGATTCAAATAAGTTTGAAAAATGTGAAGAAGGTTAAATGAGCAACATGGTGACATATTGCATGGCTCTCAAAACTTGCCTTCCCCAGCATGCCGTTATGCTACCAAATGACAAGCTTCAGAGAAGTTTCTCTTAGACCCCATGTAACATCTTTTGCCTCTCGTCATGTCATCATAACTGCCTTATAGCTCATCTCAGAAACACACCAGTCCACCTGCCTTTTGAGCCTGACTCCAACAAGAAATTCAAATAGCCCCATGATGTGCTGGCATTGGAGTGCTGGAAATCACCTGGAGTGATTTTTGTTGTTACTATGGATTCCTATGACGAAGAGCAGGTATTTCAGTCTCTTCTCTGTCCTCCCCTAAAACGTACCTCTCTGGGAAACTCCATTATTTAAAGAATGTACAAAATTTACAGTTGGGAAGTTAGAGAAGAAGAGAGAAGTTTCCTCTTCTTGTAGCCTCAATTGAGTTTATGAAGATTGACTCATATGTTTCTGCATAGTCTACCACTTCTCAGCTCTCTGTTCCTGTTTGCTCTTTTCCATTTTTTGTTCGCTTTCTTTTCCTTGTCAACAATGAAGTATTTTCAGCATCACATAGAGGAATTAAAGGGCTTCATCAAAGCTAAGTATGTTAACAGTTATTCTGGAAAAATTTTATACTTTCCTCTCTTCCTTATCTTATAATATATTCAAAAGAAAAAGCTGTTCTTGCCAGGTGCACTGCCTCAGCCTATAACCCCAGTGACTCTGGAGGCTGAAGCAGGAAGATCCCAGGTTCCATGGTAGCCTAGACACTTAGTGAGACCCTGTCTCAAAATGAAAAAAATAAAAAGGACTAGTGATGGTATGTAGCTCATGAAGTATCTCAGTGGTAAGGTGTCCCTGTGTTCAGTCCCCAGTACCAAAAAAAAAAAAAAGAAAAAAAAAACTGTATCACAGAATTAAATATATATATGTTGTGGTAGACCACAAAATCAATCAATTTAACTGTTCCAGGGGAATATATTTTGGGGTTGGATAGCCCATTATTAGAGATTTATAAAATCCACCCTTATGTGCGTAGTACAAAAGGATGAAACCTCAAATATTATTTATCGTTCAGAGTTCAACATCATTGAACTATCAAGTAACAGGACTATAAAAGTATTTTCAAAAGTAGAAAACTATAATAGAGGCAAAATTTGATTGAAAAACTAAAAATGGTTCAAAAGTTCAGCAGAGTTTGGAATAACCACTACCTATATAAGCAGTTAAGTGTGCCCTACACAATTCAAAACATTATGATTTACAATGATTGTCTATGTAATGTTAAACCAGAATCAAAAAGTTGAAAGGTAGAAAGGAAAATGCCAAACTTTCTTACCCTGTTTTTATATTTCCTATCATTGCAATCCAAGATGAAGTAATAATAGTGTCTTAAATTTCATGTATGCCTAAAAACAAAATGATAACCATTTTCCTTTTGAAAGAAAAATGCATACTTAAACCCTTTTACTTACGATTTCAAAATTATATACTTTTCTCAAATAAAGGCCTTGTTAGTTTCCAGAGGAAAGCAAGAAAAGATGGAATTCCTCCTAAATGTTTTTCTTTGATTTATTATATTTATTCATCTTATTCCCTGAATGTAGTACTAATTTGATTATTTTCTAATGATAAGCATATCCAGATCAATGAGAATACTTTTTTTCTTCCTATTCTGCTTCTTCTTCTTCAGCACCTTTCTCCTTTCCCCTCCTCCCCCCTTCCCCCTTTTCCTCTTCTTCTCCCTCCTTTCCTCCTCCTCCTCCTCCTCTTCCTCCTCCTCCTCCTCCTCCTTCTTTTTCTTCTTCAGAAGAAAAGGAGTCTGATTTCTTGAAGCATGCAGAATAGAAATAGAACTGCTGCAGAGGCAAGAGGGGACCCAATACCAGGTTACCCAGAACACTGTTTTTCTCTATGAGATACATAATACACTTTATAATTGAAAGGGTAGGAAGAGATTATTTAGGTCCTTCATTTGGTGGTAGCTCAATTTTATTTAAAATACTGATTTTACTTGCCAGATTTAGTTATTATGGTGAGGAACTAGAAAAGGAGAACTGGGGTCCATGTCATGAACCAAAAATGTGGAGACTAACATCTTTTGAATGACAGATAATTTATTAGGACATTTGGTATTTTTTAATCCTTATAAGATATTGTCATTTTTATAGAGAAGATTTAGGTTGATTCCTTACCCAAGGAAATACATCTATTTCCCATTTGTTTATGGCTTGGAGAGCTTAAACTGCTTCCCAAGGAAGCCTAGCAGTGCTTTCTGGAGTGAGTACTAAACAGCATGTAAGTCTTATTGTCAAAACTCGGTATCTTTCCATTATATCATATTGGTATCATATGGTGTTTTTACTTGAGGAATTGAAATGAGATATTAATACCAGAGACTATTTAACTAATTTTAGTAATTCACAATGAAACTTTGCTTATTTTCTTCTCTTTCTTGTACAGCCTGAATGAGTTTGCTATGTGGACATGCTTATCCATGTTGACAAGTCTGAACAAGGTCGTACATTCCTTAATGTAAGACCTGAATTTATTTAATACTTCTAAGTTATGCAAGACAATCATATTTATTATTTTTATGGTAACATAATTGGATAGATGGAAGAAATAGTCTGATTCACATACATTTTTTCACCAAAAAAGACGACGTGCCAAAAATTAATAGTTAGACAATGACAGACCAGTACTAGAAGCTATTGGTTTGGGCTCTAGTCTGATAGTCTCCCTGATTCCGTAACTTTACTCTTTCCTTTCCACATAACCTCTAAATGTATAGTCTGTGACAGAAAGAAACATGTCCTTAACTGTTTTGTGTTTTCCTATAGTCTATAGAAAAATAAGTAAGCTCTTGAACTCGTCCTCAGTATTCCCTATAATCTCTCTACACATATCTTTGTAATGTTATTTGTACCATTTTTTTTTCAGATTTTCTTCTTTTTCATTTATGGCTGTATACCTCTTCTTCTTCTCCTTCTCCTTCTCCTTCTTCTTCTTTTTCTTCTTCTTTTTCTTTTTCTGGTTCCCCTGTTATTACTATGGATAGAACCCAGGAGAACTGTAAACTGAGCTACATCCCCAACCCATTTTGTCTTTAATTTGAGAGAGAGGCTCTCACTAACTTGCACAGTCTGGCCTTGAAGTAGCCATTGTCCTGCCTCAGCCTCCTCAGTAGCTGGTATTACAGCTGTATGCCATTATGCCCAGCTACCACAAACATTTTTAATTAGTTAATCTAATTTCTATTTTCTTCCAATTCTTCATGTCAGAAAACATCAATGCTTTTTCTAATCCCACAATTGGTCTAAAAGTTAGACACATGATAAAAACTGGGCCGTGAATTTTATCTTGAATTTTTCAAAATGGAATAAGGAAAGCAAAGCCACTTTCTTGTCTGGTTATCAGATGGCAACAGTGTGAGTTCAAGCAATTCTTGGACATGATTACAAACCTATAGAGAGATGGGGGAGAATGAAACTGATACACAATTAAAATCAGATAAGAAATGGAATAAAATTTTCATTTATTACTTTTGCATTAATATACATATTTCATCCTTAAATTTCTCAATTTGTGAAGCAACAAATCTGTGTCTTCAAATGAACCAAAGTTAGTTTGATTTGGATTTCTAGCCACTAAATATTATGACTCCACAACTATCAATTTCATATTCATACTATGAGGCCCAATTCCAGTGTCTTCTCCCACAAAGCCAGCCATATTCCTCATTTGGATCACTGATACCCTTGTCTATGCTTCATAGCAGTCTGGTACTAATTTGGGTTTGGAAACCTTCATAATCTACCCTATGTTATCATTACCTAAAGTTTTGTCTGTCTTCTTTCCCTGTCTGTGTTCTGTAAGTCAGTTTTCATGTTCTAATCTTTAATATTGTGTACTCAGTTTAAAAATAGTTGGAATTAAGTAAATGTACTTAAATTTTAAACACATTCATGTGATTCTCTTGCATTTTTGAAGGCTTGGAGACAACATATTACAAAGTACATATATATCTATATATTCATATATATATATATATATATACATATATATTATATATATTATTATATTTATATATTTATTTATAGTACATGATTGTTTCCTGTTACTAATATAATGATTATCCTACAAAAATATGGGTGCTACACTGACATTTCTGCTCTTTATTTTTATTACAAAAAAAAGGAAGTCATCCTTTCTTGAGTGATGAGCTCAAGCTCTGAAAAGAATTGATTTCAAAGAGCTATGAACTACAGAGGAGTGTAGCAAATTTCAGTGGCGAGACTGTATTTGTATTTCTTGGTACAGAAATTTATGATAAAATTTTGTGAAACACAATCGTTTTCTTGGATAATTTAAGCACTATAGCACTGAAAATCATAGACAGCTCTCAAGAAGAATTTATTATGCAGGAACAGTGAGCTTTTATAGAACATGTTTTTATACAACATAATCCGTTCTAGGTTCTATGACTGAGGCAAGCTTGCTACAAAAAAGAAGGCTATATCTATAATAATACCCTAGATGTGGGCATTGAAATATTTTAAGGATATAGCAAGAAAAGGTGAGAATGGCTAATGCCATTCTTATCTACCTGTGAAACTGATGTGACTACTGCGGTAATAATTTTAAAAAGAAGGGCATCCTTTCCCCTCCCTCACACGCATCCTCAATAAAGGGTCCATGACACAAGAATGATCGTAATTAGCTCAATTACCTTAATTGTCATCTTTTTAAATATGTGTGGACATGATCTCTATTTATTTTTGTAATTCAGGCTGAATGGTTGTGTTGCAATCTTGATGAAATTAAACAAGTGAAATATTTGTTCTTTAATGGCAGTAAACCAACAAAAAGAGTGATTTAAGGCTTAAAATGCATAGATGAGATTTGGGTATTTTTAAAGGAAGGTTATAAATTGCCTGTTTATAGAGTGAAGTGATTTTATGTTTGAAAAATACTGACTTTTGTCAGGCAGTACCTAATAAGCCTGAACTCACTTGAAAATTTTTCAAAAGAGGAAACATTTTTAATGTTCTATGTACTCAGTGTAGTTGAGAGGAAGTGGACGAGAGCAGTTAATAGTTCTTACTGACACTAGGGATGGAGTAATGTTCTGGAGGAAAGACTTCAGACAGAACAGATCTCCAAGATGCAATATCTCTAGCAACGCAGAATACTAAATATAGAAACAGTGGCAGCCACAGAAATAATATTTGTAAATTTGTAAACCAAGTTTGAATCATGGAAGTTCTATTTAGCGCATGTGGGTATTTTAAAGCCTCATCCCCAAGTAAAACTTTCAAATAAGTACGTTAGAGGTTTCTAAAGTGTGTGTATGTGTGTGTGTGTGTGTGTGTGTGTGTGTGTGTGTGTGTGAGAGAGAGAGAGAGAGAGAGAGAGAGAGAGAGAGAGAGAGAGAGATTTAATTTTCACATACACACACATCATCATCATCATCATCATCATTATCATCACAATCATCATCATCATCTTAGGAAACTGTTTAGATCACTAAACAACTTAATTTTTAATGAATTATCTACAACTTAGTGCTTTGAGTGCTTCTCACTATTGAAAAAAAGGATTCTGAGTAAATTCATTGCGGGGGAGGGGCAGGCAGTGGGGCGGGGACAGAGAGAGATATTGAACAGTTATTTCCCTTTACTAGTTGGGTTATTACTCTAGATTCAAATGTTATCTTCTCTGCCAGTTTAAATATAATTGAATCAAGTACAGGGACCCACTCCTTTAAAGGCATTAATTTGGTAACTTCAGCAATCACATCTTAGTTTCTGGGAGGGTTAGATGAGAATCACAAACATAGATCACAAGGCTTACCTAGATATTCAAACTCACCCTCTGAGCATTGTGAAGAATGTATTTTTAAAAGGGAAGTAGATTTTGTTTTTTGTTTTGTTTGTTTAACTGTTGTAACATCATATTTGTGGAACTGGTTTAAGAGAAGACATTTCTTTGTAGCAATTGCAATTTTAACAACAGATAAAACTCTTTGTAGCAAATCTCCACTGGGTTAGAACTAAAATCTGGAAGTAATCAGCAACCTCTGAGCATCAGAAATTCTTAAAAAAAAAAAAAAAAAAAAGCAAAACATTTAAACGCAGCTGGAGTCTGCTAGTGGTTGGGATAGGATTCAGGAGGTACCTAATCCCTTGGGGTTACTCACTATTCCCCTTCTTCCTTGTCTTGGATGTGGAACTAAAAAGCCCCAGGGTGTTGATGGTTGCAAAGAAACTATAGTATCTGACACCTGCTGGGAGCAATAAATAAAGAACTCTGCCTGCCCTTGTGGGTTTGTTCCTATCTTGCTCACTACTAGAGTCACAGTCTTTTCTTCTAGGCTGGGGTTTTAGAAGAAATGAGTTCTATTTCCCCATGTAAACAAATCTGATAAGTAAGAAAAGCCATTGTTGTTCAGAGGGCACTTAAGACCTATGTACTTGACCTATAATATAAGCAAGTCTTCACTTTTGAGAATTACAGTTGTAATTTTTCTGAGAGGAGCATCATTCCAAAGCAGCTTTTTGAAATAGTCTTGTTTCAGGTGGTCCGTTTATCATGGGATGAGGGATTTCCAGTTAAGTAATGAAAACTGGGCATTGCTTATGATTTGTGCAGGCTGAATTGCCTGATGTTTCATGTTGACCAGTTCTGTCCAGTGACATTAGGTATGCTCACAATTCTATTTAGAAAGACTCAGATACTGACAAAGAGATGAATCTCTCTTTTAACTATGGAGTTTCATAAAATAATAAACCTAATAGATGAAAAATTGAGGAGTATGTAGCACTGTAGGAGAATGTAGCACTGACTTGGTTGTTTTTTAGTCAACAAAAATTGAGATTGCTGTAGAAGTGAAATTCATCCAGACGAATCTTTTAGTCACGAAGGAAAACAGAAAATCAGATAGCACACAATAAACTTTCAGTTTTAACAACCAAATATCCAACCTATCTAATTATTTTCTTATAAAAGCAATTACTCTAAACCACTTCAATTCAAACTAGCCATTGATTTCCTCACTAAAATTCACACTTTTCTCTATTTGGCAAGTAAACCAGAGCACAATATTTTGCATTCTGTTAAAATGTTTTCCCCCCTTTGAAAAATGAATGAAAATGTGTTTCATGCCATATGCCTGATATTTTCTAGTTGTACTTGTTCACATATTTTTGACTCTACAATATCTGGCACTGTGAGATGCAAATCCCAGCATTCTTTAGTTATCAACTTGCTGAAAAAATAAAACGAAGAAATTGAGTAAAATCTGTTTAATTTCAATTACCAACAAGGTCAGTATGTTTAAAGAGATGTTTTCCATTTGACTTACTTAGACGTAGTGCTTATTCTTTTAGAAAGACAGTGTTTTCTCCTCCTCGTTCTTTTTCTTTCTCTCTTGATATTGGTTGGAATACTGAATTCACCACAAAGGAGAAAGTCACCATGATGGTTGCCACTAAGAAAGCCTACCAAAGGATATATATATATATATATATATATATATATATATATATATATATATATATATATAGTGTATAGTTTTCCCTTTAACTTTTGTCTTCTCTTCAAGATAAACCTTCACCAGTGACCCCACTTAAAACCTTTCCTGAATGAATGACAGTAGGTTTTGAAGACAACCTATTTCTCCTCAAGTTCTCTCTCTTTTGAAATATTTTTAAAGCCTGGTGATAGAAAGAAAAATGCCAAGAGAAAACATACCTCTGAATGTTAGCAGTGGTTATAACTAGATGGCAACATATTTGTTTGTTTCATTTTTTCATTTCATATTCTATTTCTATATTTTACAAGACAGACACCATTTCTACTCATTTCATCCTTAATTCAGCTGACATTTCTCCTTTGACTTTAAAATTGTTGTTGCTTGATAAGATATCTGGAGATTTTCATCTCCCTATAAAAACTTGAATGACTTTGTCATGATTAAAGTTCAAGAGAATATTGCAGTTTTTTTTTTCTCTTACACATCCAGTGTTCGAACTGGTATAATTTAATAAGCAAAACTTGATATCTGTCAGGTAGGAATTGTTCCATGTCCATATCTGTAACACTTGAAGTAAAAGACTGATTTTTGTGAGTTTTTCAAACTACCAACTTCAAGCAAGTGAATCAATGAAAAATAAGTAGTTACACCCAGTGGATTAAGTTTAAACATTGGCTCTCACAGAAGATGTTGTTGAAAAAAGTATTCTTATCACTCAATAAATGAAAAAGATGTCAATTTTTAGTAGACTCTACCTTTATCTTCCTTCCTGAATTCTGTAGTGAAAGAAAGTGTGAATGATACATTATATGACTTATGTTACAGTGTCCACATATTACCTGTCCCTACCCATGCCAATCAGCCTGCCTCAGCTCCTGCCATCCACATCATAAGAGAAAACAGCACTTCTGCAAGTACCACAGATTATTTTGGTGCTTGGTGATTTTTAAACTATTCCTAAACATAATGTTTTTATCTAATGCATTTTCCACTGATTTGAGTCATTGTCACTTTAAGTAGATTACTTAACTACATTCTGCCCAATTTTTATTGCCTTTAGAGACATTAAATTTAGTGCTTTATAAAAAGGGAATTTGTCTTATCAAAACAATCAAGATCCTGAGAAAAAAGTAGATACTGTTTACTATGTTTTTTTTTTTTTTTTTTTTTTTTTACTATTAAAGAACGTGCCTGTTTTATAATTTAGCAAGTTTAGAAAAATCCGTAGTTTGGAGTGATTTTTAATCAAGTAAGTTAAACGTTTTTGTATGATATCATCTTCATATTCTCTGAATAATAAAACTACAGATAAGTTTTACTTTATTTTTTGGAGGTTTCATTCTGATATGTGCATTTACTAAAGGTATACAATAATGGATTGAATAACTCAGGATGGTACTGTAGAAAAGTCCTGACATTTGGAGAGATTTGTTTTCAGGGTTCTAGACCAGCTCTACTATCAAAGATATATGCAATAGAGAATAAACCACAGAATCTTTTGGTCCCAATATCTTCATATATTAAATAAGAGCATTTTACCACATTATCTCCATAGTCCCTTCACTTCTAGAGTACAATGATTCTGTCTATGTTTTCACCAACAAAAGGCATGGTTGGTCAACATGTAATGCATGATAAGATGTTGTCTCTTCATATTAGGAGCTAATGAATAGCAAGTTGTCTGAGAGGTGCTCTTTCTCCAAATAGTTATTTTAAACATGCTAGGTCATAGCAATAGAAATTATAACAAAGCAGGTATTGTCATAATTCTGAGTTTTGAATTTAATAGTCTGATTCTCTTCTGAAACCAATTTTGCTTTTGAGGGATGCTTGGTAAAATATGAAAATATCTTTTGGTTATCACAACTTTCACATAATGGATAGAGGCCAGGGGTAATGCTAAACATCCTACAAGACACAGGAGAATCCCCACAAAAAATCATGTGGCCGCAAATGTCAGTAGCACCCTCCTTGGGAATCTCTGGCAGTGGAAGAGCTTGATATTTGGATAAAGATTCCCAAGATAAGCATATTACTCAACATCAGCATTTTTGGAATTATTCCAGGGACACTACAAAAAGAAACAAAGAACACAAAATCACTTAGAAACTTCATCTTAAGAGTGCCAATAAGACAGCTAAGAGTAAGTTAAAGGTGAAGACTATTAAAGCAGCTGAGATTGGGGGAAAGAAAAACAGGAAGAGGAGAAACTCAGGGAATATAATAGCAGTAAATATAAAAAATCCAAATTGTAAAGAAAAATTATAGTTTCTGATGGGAAGTGATATACTCTGAAGGACAAAATCTTTGTGGATTGCAATACTGTTGCAGGAACAGGGAGTACAGGGTTAGCAGACTGAACCATCCCAGACACAGTTCATTTTTTTTTTCTTTAAAGTAATAGGACCTCAAAAGGAACAACATAGCAGAACCCTATTTGAAGGAGTAATTCTGTCTGTATGCCAGGACAGAGGGAAAATACCCTTGTATTGCAAGCCTGGGCTCAGCTATTAAGTTTGGCTATGTAAGTTAGATTTTAAAGGCTGCCAGATTTTACCCACACACAGACACACACACACACACACACACACACACACACACACACACACACACACACACACACAGCTTCTGCCTATAGCTTGTCTTAGAAAAACCAAACTGGAACATGAATAATGAAAGATGAACTCAGACAGCAACAATGGAAATGGAATAATACCATAACAAAAAGAAAAGCACAACTTAGCAGGAGATACTGGTAAATACAGCAGATAAAAATTATAACCAAACATCTGCTATATATTTAAAATAAATAAACTTATGAAGGCAGAAATGTAAGAACTCAAGAAAGAGATGTGACTAGGACAGCGAGAGATTCAACATAAACTTGCACAACCTGGTAAAACTTGAGAACAAAATATCTGTTGTGTTGATAAATGGGAGTTCCACAGGGAAGCAGGCACCAAGACGGAATCAAGGGGTGAGAGTCGCTAGGGAAAATGCTTGTGAAAGTTGAAGGAAAGGAGAAGGAGAGACTTGGGATCCTGACGCAGGTTAAACCCCATAAAAAATGGAAAGGAAATAATGTTGGGCAGGAAACCCTGTGCTACAGTACAACTCTGACAAAGTTTCAGTGAGATTTACAGGGAACCCCAGCAAAGACTAGTGGTTAGAATCATTTCTCATGGAGTAGAAGTACTCTGGTTGTGTTGGTCCTTGGCTGGGAGCAGCATGGAGACTGTGGTGTTGGACAGCACTGGCTCTCAAAGCTTTTGCAGGCAGAGGTAATTAACTGTCCACATTCTGCCCAGCAGGGTCTGTTCATAGGAGCTCTGCCCCGGCATACTTCCATGGCTGCCACTCATCCATGACAAGATTTTTTAGCCTGGTTTCTAAAGGAAATCTTAAAAACGAACAAAGACACAGACAGAACAAAGAGATTAAGAAAAGTAAAAATATAGTCATGGGCAAAGTAATATTAGGCATATTCAATTAAAGATGCAGAGGTCATGATCTTAACTTTAGAGAACATTCAGTTCAGCAAAAATGAATAAAATAAATGAATCAAAATCATAGTGAAAGCAATGTGTGTGTCTGAATTCATATAATACAGCTACAATGGAGCACAGAGGAAAATTCATTGTCATAAAATTCGTATCAATTTTTTAAAAAATTCAGCAGCTACAAGATTATAAAAACAACATATAATGAAAAAATATACAATCATTAAAGATAACAGAAGTGCTTTAGTCACCTTTTGCACCTCAGGTACTTATTTTTTATTTTTATTTTTTTTAACAATGCTGTGTGACCAAACTACCTGACACAAACAACTTAGAGTAGCGGAAATTTTGGGGGGACTAACATTTTCAGAGGTCTCAGTCCATGGATGACTGATTCCATGGGTTTAGTCTATGGTCAGTTAACTCCATAGCTCTGGGCCCAGGGTGAGGCAGAACATCATTGCAGAAAGGTAATGTGAAGGAAAGCAGCCAGAAGCAAAGAGAACTCCACTCACCAGAGTCAAAATATAAAGCCCCAAAGCACACTCCCAGTGATGTGCTTCTTCTAGCCACACCCTATCTGCCTACAATCACCACCCAGTTAATCCATGTCAGAGATTAATCCACTAATCAAGTTATAGCTCTAATAGTCTAATCATTTCACCTCTAAATATTATTATTTTTTCTTTTGGTACCAACGGTTATTTCCTTTCCATCTTTTTTCTTTTAAACTCAGGAGTACTCAACCACTAAGCCACATTCCCAGCCCTATTTTGTATTTTATTTAGAAACAGGGTCTCACTGAGTTTCTTAGGGCCTTACCGTTGCTGAGGCTGGCTTTAAATTCATGATCCTCTTGCCTTGGTGACCTGAACTGCTGGAATTACAGGTGTGCACCACCTACATGGCTGAATATTTTCGAATTTTCTTACACAGGAGCTTTTGGGGAACACTGCATCTATAAATCATAACACAACATAAGATAATAACAAATTTTGCTTCCAGCAGCCCAAAATAATTAATACACCTATATCAAAACAAGTTGTTTGAATGAATGCAAGGCATTTATCATATAACCTATTTTGTAAATCTTTAGCTTTTCTATTTTAGTATTATAGAAACATTGATATTTTTAATCAATGACATAATGTTTGGCCATTACTGTCAGCAGGTTATAGTTGTGACCAGGTTGTTTGGAAATAATTTTTTGACATTATGGTAAGATGAGGTAAGTGTTAGTATCAATACTTCTTTTATTTGGATGATATATAGTAATAAAAATAAGTGATAAACCATAGAAAGGTACTTACAGTGAATTTTACAATATTCAACTATTTTTCACAAATGAGTCAATCAAATGGGAAATTATAATATTGATGGAAATAAACATGATGAATGTGTCTATCTTGGTGGAACATTGGCATCATGTGAGTATGGAAAAGGAACAAAACATTTTTTCTGAAGTCAACAACAAAACAAAATGATGTTTATTCCCATCGTTATTCAACATTATACTGGAAATACTATTCAATACAATTAAGCAGGAGAAAAATATTAACAAGTGTAAAAATATGACAGGAAGAAGTAAAGTCTTGTATTCTCTACATATTCTAATACATGGTTTTAATTGCTTATCACGATATTGTATATCCCACTGAAATATTAAACAAAAAATTACAATATTAAGTTACACAGCAAACACTATCAAAAAAATATTAGGGAGTATATGAAATTAATGCAGGAACCTACCTGGGAGTGCTCTCACTGGCCAAAACTGAAATAACTCTAGCAATAAGATAAATTACTGCAGTACTCTATTGTCATTGAATATATTCCTATAGATTTAATGAGTGAGTAAATGAACAAAGGAGAAAATACAGAAGTACAGAAGACATGAAGGAAGTAAAATAAAAACTCATCATGAGACTAGGAAATAACTGAGAAATAACTGTTTCCAGAAAGATCCATGCATGACTGCAAAAGTTACTGGAGAAAACTTTAAGGAGAAACTTTGCAAAGCTGCAAATTATCTCCCCTAAATATTTATTTACTGTTGTAGTTTTAAACTTGTTTACATATCTGTGGTACTCATCCCAACCAAGGAGTGAATCTTAGTGCCCCACCAGTTGAATGTGGGCTGTTCTTAGTTGGTCAGTTTTACCCAATGAAGTGTCAAAGGGGAAAAGGGGAATTTTACAAATGAAACACATGGCAGTTCACCATATCCAGGCAATTGACATTAGTATCACTAATAATGTCATATTGACAGTAGGTATTCCCAATATGAAGCTATGAATGTATACTTTATCTCTGTGACTTTTTTAATCCAAATCCATAATCCTAGTGTGCTCATGAAAGAATGTTAAACAAGTCCAAATTGGGCACTATTCTAAAAAGTACCTGACAAGAAATCTTGAAAATTGACAATGTCATTAAGAACAGGAAAAATTGAGAAAATGTCACCAATTGAATAAGACTGAAGAAATGTGACAAGTAAATGCATCAAGCATGATATCCTAGACTAGGTTCTGAGACAGAAAAAGGACTAAAGAAGACTGACTGGTTAAATCTGAAAAGACTGACAAACTGAAGTCTGTCATTTAATTAACAGCATTATACCAATATTTATTTTCTGGTTTTCATCAATGTACCATGGTTTTATAAAATGTAATATTATATATTACATATATATAATATCACAATATTATATATAGTATATGTATATACAATACATATATACAATATTCAATATAAGAGAAGCTAGGTAAAGGGCCTAGGGGAACTCCTTGTATTATCTTTACAACTCTTTTGTATGTCAAAATTATTTCAAAATATAAATTTTATTTAAAAATGTCACACAAAATAATGTAATGCTTTAATTAGGACAGTCTACACAGGGACTTTTACATTATGATGAGAAGTTATTTAGAGTGATTGGTTCAAATAAAGAAGGTCAGACAAGACAGTTGAAAATTGACATGTAAGCAGAGACCTGAGCAAGAAACTAGAGTTATTTAGGCAAATGAGCCATGGGAGCAAGCCAGCGAAGATCAGCAGAGCCAAGTGGCCAACCAGAAGCTAACCATAGACTTGTGAGTGAATAAGACCAAATGAAATCTGTCAAGCCTAGCTCAGATTAGTTGAATGCTAAAAAATAAACAAACAAACAACAACAACAAAAGTGCTTTAAAAAATCTACTATATCCAAGTAGAGTTTTGCGGCAGTTTGTTACCCAGCATTATTTTGACAATAGTAAATGATATAAATGCAAACATACCATTACTGATGTGATCTGCAACAGAACTCCTCTTTGATTATAGTAGCTAAAAATAACAAACATTGATTTTCCAGTCTTTCTTGAGATTAGCCACTGAGCAATGGGATATTAAATCATTTTTTATAGTAATCTCTTGGGAAAGAATTTAGAAAAAAGAGGAACATAGGGAAACATTTTCTTCTTTGATCTGACATTGTCCAGCATGAGGCCAGAATTTTGACAGTCATTTTTAGAGGCTGATACAACAAGCCCAAGATATAAGGTCTAAATTTTCACTAAATATCAAAGTGTACAATAAAGCAGAAAGGTAATAAAATATCTTTAATGTCATTTGTTCCTGTAAATATCTCCAGATATTTTACTTTGAAAGAAATAATAAAGGTCCTTTTTAAACACATCACATATTGTTAGATATTCTGCTATGAAAAGCTAAGAGCACTGATCTAGTTCTCTAAACCCCACAAATGGATAAAGGGAAGTATAAAAGCAGAGGTATCATTGGGAAACATTGGAATGTTGTACCAATAAATACTTATTAGATTATGGAGAAGTGTCCCTATATTGCAGGAGCTTAAGACTGACTTTTGTCACAAGAATACAATTTTTAATTTTTCTTTAAGGAAAATCATGTAAAATGTACAAAGTAAAAAGAATACTAAAATAAATTCTTATAATCACATCTCCATCTCTTAAGAATTATCCATACATTACCAATTTTATTTCATCTAAATACTTGTTTTCCTGCTCCCATATTATTTTGAAACCAACCCCAGATATCAAAATAAGAATATTTTAAGGGTTTGTTTTTATATAGACTTTGAAAAATACCTTGTATTAATTAATTAAAGATATTTATTGACCATTATTTTTATTAAGTTTAGAGCAACCTCATCTGATAAATTCAGAGCCTTATGCATAAAAACCCTGTTTATCACATCATCTTAAGGGTTGCTAAACCCAGTGTAATACCTGTCCTCTACTTCATTAAAAATATACAAACACTATTTACCTGAGGGGAATGCTGGGTAATGCAGATTCAGTAAGAATGGCTTAGAGCAGGCAGGTGCATAGGGGCACATCATATAACCTCATTGTGTTAGCCAGCTATTCATCACTGTGACCAAACCATCTGACAAGAACAACTTAGAGGTGGCAAAGTTTATTTTGGTGGTTTCAGAGTTTCAGTCTATGGTCCTGTAATTCCATTGCTATACTCCTGAGATGAGGCAAAATATGGTGGCAGAAGGGCATGGTGGAGGAAAGCTGAACAGCTCATGGCAGCTAGAACAGAGACAAAGACAATGAGGAGCCAGGGACAAGATAATATCACCACGGGCACACCCCCAGTGACCTACTTCCTCCATCCTGGCCCCACCTGCCTAGAGCCACCACCCATAATCCATTCAGTTTATTCATGCATCAAATGTGTTAATCCACTGATGGTGTTACAGCTCTCATAATGAAATCATTTCACATACAAACTTTCTTGCATTGCCTAACACATGAGCTTTTAGAGGAACATTAAAGATCCAAAAAATAACACCTTCTAGATGTGAAGTATTTTTTAGATGTTGAGAATACAAAAAATAGTCAAGAACTTGTTCTAGAATAGTTTATTTATTTTTATTCCATCATATTTATATTAATTATTTTTATAAAATCAGTTGACAATTTTATTGATGGTAACCTCTTTTAAGACAGACACTAAATCTGTTGTTTCACAGTATTTCTAGACAGTTTTACTTAAAACTCATTTGTCATGTATATACATTAGTATATCTAAAAACATATTTTAAATATATTTATCATAGCATACGTTACAAACATATATTGGATAAGAAGCTTTGCCAATTTTTAAAAATTATATACTTCATCTAACTTTCACATGACAAAAAAATGTTTACACTACTTTTGTACATCCTCATTAATACTATAAAAACGATCTATGTAATTTTTCTTGTTCAGTGACTCAACCGCAGATATATATATCCAACAAGAATGAGTAAAACTACTCCTATAAGTCTGGCCTAGAACTGCATGTTTACAATAATTTAAACATTTATTACACCCATGTTTATGAAATTTATCCAAATAAATTATAGTATATGAATTTGAGTGTGGTGATGATTATATTGTATTATTTACATTTCAGTGGCTGGGACCATTTTCTCCAACGTGGTATTTGCTTAAAGTAATTATACTGACTGAGAACAGTGGCAGATTGAAATTAAATGTTTGGATTAAATATTTTGTCAGCAAACATGCAGCAACTGCTTTACTGCTGCTTCTTCTCTTCTATGCATACTGATTACAAAATGATTACAAAATGATTAGCTTTTATTTTGGCACAGTTTTGAAATACTCAATAAATGCTGCTTGATATCCAATCTTCTAATTGTTCAAATCGCTGGAAAAACCCAGAAGAAAAATGGCCAAAAGAAATGTAAAGCTGTGTTCTAACTTCTAACTCAGACCTCAGTCAAACAAATAGAAAGCTGGCCAAGTCTAGAAATGATTCCTGTTTCATGAGGTCTGAACTTGGGTTAAATATAAACCCTTCCAGGTGTGCTTAGTGCTGGCAGGTGGAGGGGAAAGTGTCACTTTATGCTAAAAGAAGAAACATATGAAGCTATTTTTAAAAGGTGCTCTGTGGTTTCCTGGATATTGATTGTCTCTTACAAAATAGTAGTTTAATGTGCTAAATGGAAGCAAATAAGAACATATGGTTTGAAACTATACTTAAATTCAAATCTATTTTTAATAACCATCATAGAAAGTACTTGACAAAAATGTTTTAAACTTTTCTTTCAAAATCAAACTATTAAGAATGATTTTTAAATAAAGAAATCATCTGTTAGGTTTTATAAATCTCTAGTGTTACTTAGATTTTGGTCAGGGAAAGTGCACAATCATATTTAAAGTAACTCATGGGGGCTTGGGATGTGGCTCAAGCGGTAGCGCCCTCGCCTGGCATGCGTGTGGCCCGGGTTCGATCCTCAGCACCACATACAAACAAAGATGTTGTGTCTGCCAAAAACTAAAAAAATAAATAAATAAATATTAAAAAATTCTCTCTCTCTCTCTCTCTCTCTCTCTCTCTCTCTCTCTCTCTCTCTCTCTCACTCTCTCACTCTCTCTTTTAAAAAAAAAAGTAACACATGGAGCTGACAATAGGGAATATACCAACTGAAAAAGAACATTCTTTTTTAATCTTTCAATGAATAAGTGTCCCGAAGAATAACAAAAATAATTAAATTCAATACGTACATTTTTTTTTCTGAACTTCTTTATGTCAGTGGTACAATGCCAACTTAGAACTGATTTTTCCTATCACTGAAGAATAATCAGAAGAGTAATCCACCAGTTCTTTAGTACCTCATAATTTAAGCATATCTTACCCTTTGAAATTCTGTGAATCATGACAAATTCAATCCTGGGATTCCTATTTGCTTTTAGAACAGGACACGTATAAAACATGTGGGTGGAACTGCGCTAACCCAAATGGAGAATTGCATAGCTATTTGATTTGGTCTGGTCCTTTTCATGTCCCATCTATATACATGGTTCAGTCACAATAAGAAGCTTTCATAATAGTGTCAGATTTTCTGCATTTCATTCTCAAGGTATTCCAAATTTACACAACCTGGCAACAAGGAGGGTTTTCTTAAAGGCCTGTTTCTTTTTTTTTTTTTTTCTCTATTTACAGTGCTACTGACTAGATCTGACATCCCTTAGGCAGATTCCTATTGAGACTGTGTTTAGATACTCAGGTATCCCTTACCAAATTTTTGCAACAATATCAAGATAAGAAAAGAGTCTTTAAATTAGAGAGTGCTGTAAGGCAAAGATGAGAGACTTGGGTCATAATCTCAAAAGACACAATCTGATGTAATCCCAAACATCAAAGGCCCAAAACTCAAAAGTCTAAGTTTAAAATACTAAAAAATATAATTTGGGGGAAAGCAATCAAGACAATTAAAAGGCATTTATTTACATTGAAAAAGGCAGATTTATATGAGAAACATAAAAACACGACAGGACACTTCAGAGACACTTTACACAGTGAAATAGACAATACTGGCACACAAATTTTTGCAAGCATAAACATTTGGTAAATCAATGACAGTCAAATATTCTAATTTCTTTTTATAAAGAAATCAGCCCAAAATCAAACTGTATAAATACATATCATTGTGGTTGCCCATTAGTCATAACTATAGGTTATAACTATAGTCATCTAAACTATCAAGACAGATAACACAAGCCTTGCTGAAAGTGACTAAAAATCACAAAGGGTCACTAGTACATATTTAGTAACACAAAGAGCCAATATTTTAAAAGATTTTGTGTTTCCCAAAAGCAGAAATTCCAAAAAATAAAAAATAAAAATAAAAAGACAACACAGATCTTCAGCTATTGAGGAAGATTCAACATTTATACTTGTATGCACAATGCTTACCAATAAAGTCAACATGATAGCCAAGCATAGTTGTGAACATCTGTTATTCCAGCAACTTAGGAGGCTAAGGCAGAATTATTGCAAGTTTGAGGCCTACTTAGGCAATTTAGCAAGATTCTGCCTCAAAATAAAAAAGGATGTATCTCAGTCTGTGATGTTCTGGTTTCAATCCCTAGTATGCCCTCTCCCACCCAAAAATGAACATGATAATACACTTCAGCATATCAAATTTGTAAAGATGCATAAAACAAATTAGAATTTCTAAAAGTCTTCACACAGTTTGTACCTCCAGGATTGGAAATGATGCAAAGTTAAAATACATATCATAGGAAATTGTAAATTCATAATGCTGATGATTTAAAATGGTGGAAAAAACACTTAAATGAAAAAAATAACTAAAATTGTGAAAAAGTTTATGGAGTATGAGCAATTTCACCCAGGTAGCACATAAAAGCTGTCAGACTTTCGTCTTCATTAACTATATTTTAAAGTCTCAAGGAAGATGAAGGGTTAGCTGCTCTTTCACTTTTAGGTCATGGCTATTCTCAGAGAATACATTCACTTCCTTTTGACCTGGTTCTGCTCCTTTTGAAATTCTTCTACAATTCCATATACCCGACAGGAACATTTCTCATTGAATTTTCCCATCCCCTATGTCATTCTTCTATGTTTTGGATTTGCAAAATCCATTCTGCATGCATTTATACATAAACCACAAATTTGGTGATTGAACTGCAACACCATTGCCTATGTATCTTTTGATGCTCCCTTGCATGTTAACAGCTGAGAGTGCCTTGTGAAGTCAGAAGAGTGTCAGAACTAACAAACAATAGAACAAAATTAACACAACCATCTGGACTAGATATAATATGCTCATACAGCATACACAGTAGAATTCATGTACATTCATTTCAAATGTTAAAGCAAACTTTGCACACCTTTTGTACAAACTAGCTCCATGTTCAACTTCCTCCCTTTCCACAGATGAACTCTATTTTCAGCCATGAGCCTCAGTTCAGGATCATGAACTATGGGCAGAATAGATCAACAACATCTCTCCATTGCCAACTGAACCTTATGGAATGAGAAAAAAGTCAAGAAGAAATTCACTGATATGTTGTGGTTTATTTAACATATGAGTTACCACTGTTTTAACTATTACAGATATATGTACCTCAAGTGAAACACACATACAACCACATCTAAAATAGTTGGCTTTAATGGTTGGCCACAAATGGCAAGGAAACTAATGGCAAGTGTCAGAAAGGTGGCCATTGAAGTTCTGAAGTGACCTAGAATTTGGAAAAATTGTCCTTGCCCCTGAGTTTGACCTATTAGCTCACACGTTCCCTTCCCCACCCCACTCATCATCTGTATGTCTTTGGGTATCCACTGCTCACCTTGATTTTTCTCTTCGGGGCTTTTAGACCTTACTCTTGGACCCAGCTAAAATCTCCCCTTTCCATTGCCACCTATATGCTTGTACCAGATTCTTTTAGAGTTCTTATCCGTGATCATTCAGTTTCCACTGCAATTCACTGCGATGCTGAGCGTGGGATGATTTCATTTCAATCATATCATCCAAATGACTTATATGGATTTCATAAAAATCCACTTTTTCCCCAATGGAAAATGATAAGAGATTTAGGTTTTAAGTATAATGACAGGTACATGAAAGGTTTTTCAAACTCTCCTAGGTATAGGCTCAGTAAGAGAATTAAATCTTCATTCATTACTCATGTTGTCTCATCTTATTTCTTGCTAAGCTTCAGATGGCTTCCTGATGTGTTTATAAGGGAGAGTAAGAACATTATATGGATAAAAATAGTACAAAAGCCTTTTGTAGCAGGGAAAATATATATCGTACTCAGTGGTCTTATGAGAAGTAAGAGTACAAATCAGATAAGGCAAATAATCTGGAGCATGTGTAATGACCCCAACCCCACCCCACCCACAATTGCCTACAGAAGAAATTAAAATTGGCCTCTGAACTTTTATCCTTAGGGTTGTAGAATAGTTTAAAATCATTAACACTGGTTGACACAGCCAGTATAATCCACTTAATTTGCCCAATTAGCCAAAATTTCCATTTACTGTCTATATATTTTTTGAAGAATGCCAGTCTATGCTACTGTCCAAAACATAAGTACACGTCCCAAAGGGCCATTGTTTTGTATAACTTTCCCAGCAGGCTACTTTTCTGAGGACTTTGGAATCCCCTTGCTATTCTCAGAATAATTCTTAACAAGCACAGAAAAATTTCCATGTCATGGCATCATCAACCACCCCTAAAACATACTTATTACAGCCATATAAAAACTGCAAGTGGTCCCCTTTACTGACAAATAAATAAAACAATTTCATATGATCTTGTACCACTGGGCTATCCTGCAAATGTAATCCTTTTGAACTTCCATGTTAAAGGAAATATTCAGCCACAACCTTATCAATGTTACCAGCAAACCCAGAAGGAAGAGACAGACATTAAGTAAAGGGGATTGTGATTGTAATAGAAAATGTCCCTCCTGTACACAGTTCACATGTAGAACTGGACAGAACAGTTTCAAAGGCAATTGCCTTGGTTTACCAGCCTGACTTCCCCCAAAGCCTGAGAGATAAAACACGTTTTTTTCATTTTGAAATTTTGCCACATCTTTTCCTTGATTATAGTCATCATTCTTTTAAGTTGCTGTTAGAAACAAAATTGAAAATAGTCATCTAAACTGGGAGAGAGCTGCCTTGTCTTTTAAAAGCAGACAAATGAATTTGACATATTTTTTCCTGCATGTCACCTCTTGAATTTGAAAAGGCCTTAAGAAAAAGAAATTTTAAGGTCGTACCATCAACTGAAAAGACATTTTTGAAAACTATTTTGCTTTGATTTTAGTTAGAATTTATTTCTTAGTTGATTGAAACTAGCCGAGAATTGTTTGGGCTGTTCTTTATTTTTTCTTTTTTTTTTTCTCTCTATCTCTTTTTCTCTTTCTTTCTTTATCACATGGTGATTTCTTCTCCCCACCTCCATCCTGGAAGCTGTCAGAATTTTGGATGATCTTTTCAGCTGCTGCATACTATCTGGGACCTAACAAATTTGGACAAGAAGATAAACTGCACTGCAGGCCCAGCAGAGCCCAAGGATTCCTGCAGCTTGTGAAATCCAGCACGGGTTTTAGACATTGGGATGATTTAGACAAGTCTCGCCTTCTCAAGACCCATGGTGAGATGTGGATGCAGAAACAGTCAGACACATAGACTCACAAGTCTCAAGGGGAGCTTGATATGCCTCCACAGCCTTTATATTCAGTATAACTCCTATGGAGACCAGGTAGACAAATTTCTGAGGTTTTCTTGAATAGAAAGATGACTTTAAAATTTTGATTCTTATAGAATGAATCCAAACCTGCTTCCAAGATATTGTGTTATTTTCTTTGTGGGTTCTTGTTGCCCTTTTAAGGCTTATTTTATTTGCAGATAAACAGACCATGGGACTGAAAGTCAATTTATTGTGCTTCAAACAGCTGTGTCACTTTTTTTAATATTTATTTTTTAGTTGTAGGTGGTCACATATCTTTATTTTATTTTTATGTGGTGCTGAGAATCGAACCCAGTGCTTCATGGGTGTGAGGTGAGCAATCTACCTCTGTACCACAATCCCAGCCCCAAACAGCTGTATCACTTTACTGGCTGTGCTACCTTGGGAAAATTGCTAACCTCAGTTAAGTTTCAAGATCTCCAGGTATCAAATATAGGTGAAAATTGGTACCACCTTCATAAGGTTGCTGTGCAATAAATTCTAAGGTGGTAGTCCGTGCAAAACATTCAGGATATTATAGGTCAAAGCCTCTCAAACTTGAGTGTGCATATATGTCTTCTGGGAATCTTGTTTGAGAAACAGATTCTGATATAATAAGTGTGAGATAGAACTTCCATTTCTAGCAGATTTTTAGGTGAGGACCACATTGCTCTCCAATAAACCACCATGAAGTGGGATGTTTCTAGAGCATCTATAAGTTATTTTTACCAATATTATTATTATTTCATTGTTATTAATATCTGTCTTTCCTGCTAAATGGAATCTCAATAAAGAAAAAAAAAGTGACTTAGTTCCCCACATCAACTATTTTATCCCTTTCCCCATATTGTTATCAATACCATATGGCTTAATAAATATCTGCCAAACTAATTAAATGTAAAGTGCTCTCATTTGCCTATGAAACTCTTTCATTTTTTTTTACCTTCTGGGATTTTTTTAGTAGCTTGCTTCCTAATAATAGGCTAAATTAATATATCTCCTATGACTTTTGTATTTTGAGCTTTACCTGGGTTGTAATCAGTTTCATCCTCAAAATTTTATTGATGTTTTGTTATTTCTTGCAATTTTTATAGCCTCTTACTTAGCTCTACTATCATCTATCAAAAGGAGTGCCATTTCACCTCCCCACCTAGATATTGTGGTGCATGTGGGTGAAAACCGTGCACTCTCTATTCTGTATGTTTATAATCTCATCACTTAGCACAGCCTCATCAGTCATAGCCATCCTATGATATTGTGTTGAATGGGATAGATGATTGGAAAAAAACCTCCTAAACCGATTCTAAAATTTTGACATCTGAACTCAAAGAGATAATAGATTCTGCATTTTATTGCCTAACAAATCTAAGAGGCAATATCCAATACTGTTCTGGATTAGGACTACAAAACCAAGTTCTCACCAAACTCACAGTCCTCCTGGAACATGGCTTTGTCAGATCAGGCAGCCTCTGTGAGCCTCAGCCTGGTCAGGAAGGGCCAAACAGGAGACACAGGCCAATTCTCTGTGCCCTCCTAGGCTGCATTTCTAGTGGTGCTTGGCTAAGGCAAGAGCTTCTGGATTTGTTCTTCTAGATAACGTTCCTGGTGACTGTGGGGAAGCAGATTTTGGGTGGGTTTGGCAGCAGCTGTAGTCATCTCATCAGCTCTTCCCATACCCCAAAATCCAAGGTCCATTTAAATATTAACTGATTGCAAGGATGCTGATTTATTAGTTTATTGAAACCTTGTTCTAAAAATTAGTCAGTGAAAAATCTGAGCTAAACCCTCTGAAACTTTCTATAAACTCTATTCTCCAATGGGTGTAATTCAAATGGTTTAGCTAATTTATCAATGCCATAAATTTTCTCAGGGCTATAATTCTCAATCTGATCTCTGCATTAGCATCACCTGAGAGGCACTTTTAAAAAAATACTCATGTTAGTTAATAAGAACTGAATCATATTCTACTGGAGCCCCAAGCATCCTTGTTTTGAAAGGCGACTCTTAGATGCAGACAGAGCTGGGATTCACTGTTTTCAGTAGATAACTGCATTACAAAGTTTCCTGCACATTAATAACATAGCTGAATGGATAATAGGTAAAAGAATCCCTACCTAACTGTTCAAAATATAATCATTGCTTTGCATATGTTAGGTCTTTAATAAATACTAGAATGTGTATTAAAATGTTTATGCCATTACTATTCAAACCACTAAAATGGTGGAAAGAAAAATGGAGGAGAACAGTTTCTTTTGGTTTCTTGTTTCAGAAGAAACCTATGGTTCTTGTTGCTAAGGAAACAGTCATCCATTTATGTTCTTCATTCCATCTTTGGGTCACGTCCAGTGCTGATCATGTCAGGACTTCAAGAGACAAGGATTTTTTAAATCATTTTATAGCCAAGTTTTACTGACTCAAAAAACTATTGCCATGTTTTTGTTTATATACCCAATGGTCAGAATTTTCTTTCTAAGAACTGGGAATCATTTTAAAGTTTTCTTATACAAAAAAAGAAGTTGCACTGCAGAATGAATGACAATTGTCTGGAGATTGGTTCGAAATACCTGAAAACTCTCTACACTACCAACTGAGGCATATACTTAAGATAGTCACCAGGGTAAAGGAAGTGAGGTATGTAGGGCACAGAGTTTGAGAAAGAATTGCTAAAATTTAACAAGTGATGCTTTCATTTTTGCATCCATATCACTTCACACATGTCATCTTTATATTAGCCCTGACAATCACTTCTAGGTTACTGTGTCCCTACATATTTAAAGAAGAAAAAGAAATAATTTCTCTAATTAAGTAGTGGACACTAGAGAGAGTCAAAAGGTAATTCATAGCTTGTAATGATACAAATTGTTAAGGACCATACCTGTATACTAAGGGTGGCAGGACTTTGTGACAGCAATGAATGGTCAAATTCTCAACGATGTGTCTATTTGAAAAATCAGTGTCTATTGGTAGCATCGTCCCAGCGGTTCTATTTCCCTTCATTTGCTTGCAAAGTCCCAACCTTGAAACCCTATCATTTGTGTCTATGAATCTCCCAATTTCCTTCATGGAAATTCTGATCTGTCCAAGAAATATCATTATCTTTACCCAAGATTAGATGGGAATGTGTATGTGACTCATTTATAGATAATATGACAAGGAAAGAGATCTTCAGGAGAAAATTTTCTTGCTATTAAACAGGTTTGTTGACGGGGGAAATTTGTTTTCTGCTAAGAGTTTATTTTTGTTTGTTTGTTTTTGTTTTGGGTTTTGTTTTGTTTCATTTTTAATGGGTATGTGTTGCTTGGGTATGTGTTGCTTGGAACCATGTGAGGAATTTTTCAGTCAAAGTGAGTGAGTCATCTGAGGATAAAGCCAATATGATGAACATGGAATAATAAAAAGATAGAAATATCCTAATACTTGATTTCAGTACTAAGCTACTCAATTGATCCATAGTGGGATCACCTTAATTTTTGTGCTGCTTAAAGTAAGAAAAAAAGCAGAGCAAAACAAAAATCCTCATGTCAGTTTACTGTTACTATTAGCCCAAGCACTCTTTATCCAAAAAATCTGTCATTTTTTTTGTATGGTTGATGAATAATAATTTGAACAGTGCCTAGATGTAAGTGCAAAGAAACTAAAAGTGTGAAGAGAAAAAGGAAACTATTCCAGAATGAGAGAAAATATTCATAAGCCATACACATGACAAGTTAATATTCAGAACATATAAGGTCCTTAACAAGTCAACAGCAAAAAGACAAATAACCCAATTTTACAATGGGCAATAGACATTTCGCAAAAGAAGACATACAAATGGCCAACAGGTATATAAAAAAACATGTTCATCATTAATAATCATCAGGGGAATGCAAGAAAAACCACAAGGAGATTTTACCTCTCCTCAGTAAAAATGCCTACTATCAAAAAAATGAAAAATGAAAAATGCTGGCAAGGATGTGGAGAAAAGAGAACTATAGCACATGCACATCATTTGTGGGAATATAAATTAGTAAATCCATTATGAAAAACAATATTGAGGTTCCTCAAAAAATTGAAAACAGAATAACCATGGGATACAGCAGTCCCATTACTGAGTATGCACCCAAAGGAAATGGAATGATATCTGCACTGCCATGTTATGGTAGCTCTATTCCCAACAGCCAAGAAATGGAAATAACCTAACTGTCCATCACCTGATGAGTGGCTAAAGAAAATGGTGGTACACCTACATCATAAAATTCTCTTCAGCCATGAAAAGGATGAAACCCTACCATTTGTGGCAACATCTCTAGAACTAGAGATCCTTATGCTAAATGAAATATGCCAGGCACAGAAAGATAAACACTGCATGCCTATGTGAAATCTAAAAATGCTGATCTCGTGGAAATTGAGATTAGAATGATAGTTACTAGAGGCTAATAAAGGAAATGGGAGGGATTGGGAAGGGTTGATTTATAGATACTGAGTTACTGCTAGGTAGGAACATAAAAGTTTTGATGTTCTGTTTTATAATAAATTAACTGTTGGTAACAGTAAAGTACTATATATTTCAAAAAGCCAAAAGAAAAGATTTCGAATGTTTTCATCATAAAGAAATGATAAATATTTGAGGAAATACATACACTTACCCTGAATTAAAAATTACACAATGTATACAGCTATCAAAACACCACACATTACCCTACCAATACATATGATTTTAAAGGTTTATGTATAGTTTAAAATTATATTTAAATTCAAAATAGGAAATGATTCCAAAATTGTTGGTTAAAAAATTAAGAACACATAATGTAGGAAAACACATAATTTAGTTTAAGAAAATGAATTTTTGTGAACTCAATATCTCATACCAGAGTTTGTTAGTCTTGGCACTATTAACACTGTTAGCTTGATAATCTTTTTACTGTGGTAGACTATTTTGGGCATTGTAGGATATTAAGTAACTTCCCTGGCTTCTACCCACGAGATGACAGCAGCATCCCCTGCCTCAGTTCCAGTTGAAACAAGAATGTCTCCAGACCTTATTAAATGTTGCTGGGGGTAGGTCTGTGAATACAGGAACTAACAAAATAAACTCTGGTCTAGAACCACTATCTTAAAATAAACAGGCCCTCATAGAGAAGAGCACAGTAAGAAAAGAAAACGCTCTCATTTTTGAAAATAGAAAGACAGGCATTTACTCAGTTTCTCCTTAATTAATTAGCAAGTATTAAATGCATACTTTCTAAATTCAGGTTTTGTGTGTGTGAATGTGTGTGTGTGTGTGTGTGTGTGTGGTGTTGGGATTGAACCCAGGCCTCTGTGCATGCATGACAAGGACTCTGCCAATTGTGCTATATCCCCAGCCCACATACTTTCTGAATTCAAATAAGCATTTGCTATAGTTAGTTAATGCAGAATATGAACATGGAGGCAGAAACTTAATTTTCTTTTGCTACGGTTATTTTTCCAATGCTTAACTTATTGTTTGGCATATAGTAGGCTCAGTAAATACTCTGGATAAAGGGAGAAAAGGGTGGAAAATTAATCCCTAGAAATACTTATTGTCTTGGAGAAAAATGTATCCACTCAAAATCTAATTTGAAAGCATGTTGGTGATAAGCTGTATCATATACATGTGTGGTACAAGAACCTGGAGAATAGAGCTACCAATTCTGTTATAATTAACAGGGTGAGGATGGAGAACATGATGGAAAAGGCAAAGTGAAACAAAAACCAAAAGCAAACAAACAACAGCAACAACAACAACAACAACAACAACAAAAACAACTCTCAGAGGCTACAGAGAAAGGAAGCAAGAAAAAGGAACCTGGTGATTAAGTAGAAAATTAAGGTGAAGGAAAACAAGTCAAATGTAAATTTTAAGGCAGTGGATCTCAAGCTTTCCTCCAATATAAGACACAGAGGAAACGTGAAGGATTCACTTCACACGGAGGAATTTGAAAAACAAAAAATGTTGGCACCAAAGATTTCTTCAACCACTGTTTCATATGGAATTGTTTTTCCAGCCTCTTTATTAGTGCATTTTATTAAATTTGAGAATAAAATTAATAGCTTTAGTAGAAAAAAGTCTAAAAATTTCTCTATAGGAATAAAGGACATTTGAAAATCTATGGTGCTACAGATGGACTTAAAAAGCTGATTGAGAGGGAGGTTGGGACTGGGCTGGGAGTTGGGGAGCAAATGGGACCTCTGGCCCACCCATGAGTGTGATGTGTGATATGGTCATCCTTGTGAAGTCTGAGTACAGAGAAAGGGCCTGAACATTGATCTGGGTATCATCTCCATGGATGTGAAAGTCAGCAAGGAAGTAAAAATGACGCCAGGGAACAGAGGTCAAGGGTAATTTGTGGGCAGAGAATAGCAAGAGAAAATAAATGAAATGATTTAAGGCACCCGTTAATGTTTATACTGAAAATAAAAGGAACACTCAGTGAGCAAGGAAGACAATCAGGAACCTACAATGGCATGAGACTTCACATCAATGACAGACAGTCTCATTGGCATGTCTTGGAAAGCTGGAAGATGGAGCTGAACAGTGGGCCCCGAATCTGGCAGGGAGAGATGGTTGACAGTAGATAAGAAAGCAAAAATTATTATTTCAGCTATTTGTAAACTGGACAAAAGCCTGCAAAAAAATGTTCTGTATAGCCATGAGAGCCGGAAAATATGCTTAAGTGTAATCTATTTTCCAAAAGTCCCGGAACACAACTTGACATTAGTGGGGGTTGATATGCCAAAAAATTGAATTACTAATGTAGATGAAAATAAACTGCTGTAAAATATCTGAAGTTATCTTACTGCATTTAATGATTCTTTTCTAAGAGTTGGACAGCTTTTCATGACTCCCTATGCAAGTGAAATCTGGATCACGTCTTAAGGTAAACCTACCTACTTGGCTTAATTTTACCCAGCTCAAGCCTTTTACCAGTAAGGGGGTGAAGGTGAATTGCTTGGTAACTAGTAGTTCAAAGTGGATAAAGGAATGAGAGAGGAAAGATATAGGGAGTGAAAAGATATATCAGCCCAGCCCAATGCAATTCTAATTTATTTTTTTAGTGTCCCCACCCTCCAAAATAAATAAATAAAAACTTATTAAACAAAATCTTATTTGGAAGTCAAGATATATGATTCTGAGAGATGCTGGGCTGCTTTGGTTGAAGTAGGAGTGAGGAAACCTGCCTTGTTGCCAAGGGTCTTAAATTTTTGTGAAAATGCTCCTTGGACCACCTGTGGAGTGCACCTATAAACAAGGTTTTGAACCGCTTCACTCTTAGATCAAAACCTGAGATCCAGACAGGCTCAAGATCTTATTCAAGATGACCCAGCTAGCTAATGGCCCAACCAGAATTAGTACCCAATTATCCTTAATTTCACACATTGCCTGTAAGTTACAGACCTGTCAGGCGGCCTTTACTTCAAAAGGAAAAAAAAACCAAAGCATAAAAATTTTCCATGATCCTCAAATGCCTTTAGAAAAGCTGTCCAAATTTAATATTTCCTCTTCTAAACCTCATATCTCCCATTAATTGATTTATGTAGAAATAAATAAGAATTAGTTTCCTAGAAATGGAATAGTGAGTTAATTTTTGTCACCATCCATTGCATGCTTTCTTTTAGCTGATTTGTAAAAAATTGCATATCAAAGTCACTAAAGCTTGCTCTCTCTGCTTTAAATTACATTTAAAATACATAAATAGAATGTTAGTAGTGGGAAAATGACATCTTGTATCCATTTGTACATTAACAAGAAAATCAGATAGAGCTATAATTTAGCCTTAATAAATCAAAATTCTTTTGGAAAGATTTGATGATTTGACTCCAACATCAGATTTATTCTGAGCTTTCTCCACAGCTGTTAGCAGCTTTTGTGGGGGTCTATGTAGAAAAAAAATTTAAGAGCTAATTCTATGTCTACAAAGCACAATCAAAACTCCTGTTCTGACAAGCAGATTTTATAGTGGTTTATTTTGGTCTACATTAATATTTCATTTTTTGGCATTAAGTCTTATCCAATGTTGAACCTGCCCTTCTCCCTCTACATGCTCTGTTTTCTTTAAAAACAGGAAACTAATAGCCTTAAAAATTGTTTACTTTTTTATGATAATAGCTCAGAAATGTCTGGTAACCAACTTTGTCAGCATATTATACTGGAGAAGAACTACAATAAGATTGTTCACTATTAAGCCATTTCCCAAAAAAAGAAGATTATTAAATATGAACCTTTGAATCAATTGTTTGTCATTCTCAATGGGATACTAAAAAGTGAATGATGATTTTTCACCCTCTGCTTTTTCATTGAAGTGCCTGGCACATAGTAGGCACTTTAAAAATATTGTCAAAAGCCAATTGTTGTCTTTAATATGGGTAAGAAAAAGTGGATTCATTGTAATCTACCCAAGCTAGGATCCAGTATTCTACATACTATGTGTGCTCAAGATGGCCATATATCATCTCCCAGGGGTTATAGGCAAAAGAGACAATGTTTCCCTATACAGTCTGTTATATCTACAAAACATGGGAATAATTTGTAGTCAGGTCAAATGCCTTTGGAGAATGTGATTCATTGCACTGTTCATGACCTGTACAGAATTTGAGTTTGGAGATCTTCATCTCAGTTTGAAACTAGGTAGATTTATGGTTCTGTCCACACTGCAAAGTCCTTTGACGTCATCTCAATAGGAAGTGTACTTGGTAGAAGTAATATTAACGCAATAACTATGCCTGTTACACAAAATTAATTAGTTAACTAAAGAAAACAATAGCTGATATATGAAAGATTAAGAAATCATTTATTGGACTGGTTATTTTAAGAAAACAAATGGTTTAAATTATTTTGTATATACAAGTAACCATAGCCTAGCTAAGGAAAACAATGAAATGAAGCTATGCTAAACATCTTTTCTTTTTGCTTTTCAATATCAAGCTTTCACAGAAAAATGTAATTATACATACACACAATACACACACACACACACACACACCACACATATATGCAAACATACATATATAATCTAAATATAAAAATAGATACATATAAGTAATGATAGCTATAATTACTAAATAACCTATGTTAAATAAAAGGACTGAGCAGGGTCAGTCAATTCCATCACTTTTGCCTCCATGAATAATTACATTTTTGTTAATACCTATGTCTACTAAATACCTAACATGGACTTGGGTGTAGCTCAGAGGTAGAACATTTGCTTAATAATTACAAGGCCCTGAGTTCAATCCCCCTCCTCATAAAAAAGATAAAATGAAATAAACATTAAATTCAACATATTCTGAGTAATCTTAGGTGATTTGAGTTAGACAAAAGAAAGAAAATAGAATTGTGCAATAAAAAAAGAAAATCTTTAAGAAATATAAAGTCTTTAGCATTAACATTTGTAACACATTTCTGGTACCATGATTATTTATTTATTTATTTATTTATTTTACTCTGAACACACTTTGTATTTGGGAGTGAGGAGGGAGAATTAATAGAAACAAGACTGCTACTTTTTGTGAGGACATAATTTAGTGGCTCATTGTTAGTCAGTTCATAACTGTGACAGAATACCTGAGAAAAACAACTTAAAGGATTCAATATTTATTTGGGGAATTTCAGTCCAGATTCACTCGGCTCTGTTGCTTTGGGCCTTTGACTAGTTAGAAAATCTTGGTTGGAGGTGGGTGGTAGAGCAGAGCTGCTCACCTCATGGCTGCTGGGAAACAGAGAGATGAAGAAAGACAGAAATAAGGAAAATAAAAGAGAAAGAAGTGCTGGGGACAAAACTTAAGTCACAAAGGGCTTCCCCTCATTGTGTTTTTGATTGTGATTTGGATATAAAGTGTCCCCCAAAGCTCCTCTTAATGCAGGAGTATTCAGAGTGGAATGATCAGATTATGATAGCTATATTCTAATTAGTTCATTCTAGTTTGCATGGACTGACTGGTAAACTGCAGATGGGTGGTGTATGATTGAAGAAGGTGGGTGACTGGGGGCATGCCCTGGAAGGGTATATCTTCCATCTGACCCTTCCTTACTCTCTCATTCTCTGCTTCCTAGCTGTCATGAGGGGAGCAAATTTCCTGTGCTGGGAAGATCTTCCCCCATGATGTACTGTGTCTTTGTAAGACATGGCCCTTCCCCCATGATGTGCTGCTTCCCTTGGGCCCAGAGCAGTGAAGTTGGCTATTTATGGACTGAGACCTCTGAAACTGAGTCTCAAATAAACTTCTCTTCTTATTTGTTTTTGTCAGGTATTTTGGTCCCAGACACAGAAAAGCTCACTAGAACAGGCCCCAAGATCCACTCCTTTCAACTATGTCCAACCCCCTAAGTTTCCATCACCCCCTAGTAATGCCATCAAAATGATGAATCTATCAATAGATCCACCCGCTAATGAGGTTAACAGGATCATAATCCAATTACCTCCTCAAAGGCCCCACCTCTAAACATTGCTTCATAAAAGACCAAGCCACATGAGCCTTTGTGGGACATTCCAGATCCAAACTATAACAGTCACAAATAAGTAGCAACATTCTTTAGACATTGTCTAAAAGAAAGATTGAGACAAAGGTAATGCTCCAAATGATTGATCACAGATTTTTAATTTCAATGAGAAGAAAAACAGGAAGGTTCTGGAAAGGAGAGCAGACCATAGCAAGATGGTGGCATGTTTGAGAGTTTGGGAAGATGATCCAAAGTACCCTTCCTCTAGAGATAATGAACTAGAAATTTTAGAAAGAGTGAGTTCTGATAGTAGGATTAAGTTTCTAGCCTTGTGTGTTTTCCCTGGATTATTCCCAAACCAAGAGCAGAAATTTGTAAGACATAGAAGTACTCTGTTTGTGGCACCTTGGAAAATAAAGAAAAAAGAGCTATCAGGATGTATGGTTTGGCTGCCACTCTCCATTGGCAAATGCCTGGGGCAGTGAAGTGATATGAACATTAAAGCAAAGGGTCTAATGATTTTCACTTCTATGCACACATTTCTAGTACCATTTAGGCATGCAAAGAAAACAAAACATGTTGGGAATTTGCAGTTAAAAATGTATGCCATTTGAATGGTAATAATTGTTATTATATCAGAAAACATCATTGTTCTTCCTATTCAACTAAGAGAGGCTGCAGTTCCATGAAATATGATTTGGAAGTCTGTGAATTAAAATTCACTCCAAAGTACATCAGATTCTGTAAAGGAAAGGGATAAAATTTCAGAGTTGCCATGCAGAAATTTGCTTATAGCTTTAAAAAAAAACTCTGTAGTTGAAATTTATTATATTAAGAATATCTGTAGTTCCAAATATGTATAATTTATCTCTAGTTGGCCTTCTTTTCTAAATGTTTCACTAAGTACATGATAAATCTTTGAAAATTCAGACTAATTGAAGACCTAATTGAATTAACAGAAAAGTTAGAATTGTGGTGCATATTTATTAAAATGTCATGGGTCATTTATGAACATGCAATAACTATAATCAATATTTTTACAAAAAGATTGTGTAGAAAAAATAGTATTATTTCAAAAAGACCTTCCCTAGATTTGAGATATTAAAAATCTTTTCCATTTTTATTTTTTAGTTGTAGTTTATTTATTTCTTATGTGATGCTGAGGATCAAACCTAGGGCCTCACACATGCTAGGTGAATGCTCTACTACTAAGCCACAACCCCAGCCCAAAAATCTTTTCCATTTTAACATGCTTAATAATTAAGAAAGGGCATTTTAAAAGATTATTGCCCATTCAAGAAAAAATATAATGTGTATGACAGGAGACTTTCCTAATTTTGATTTTTTTTAAAAAACCAACACTGTTTTCCTTTTCTTAATGCTTTAAACATCCAGGTAATCTTCCTGTCCCCCCGCCCCAGTGTGCTTATTTCTTCACCTTTCTCCCTATAGCCTACCTCTTCTTTTTATCCTGTGGACTATTTACAGATATCCAGAGGAACAAAATTGTTTCTTTAATTAAAAGGGGAAAAACAATTTTTAAAAGCTGCCATTGTGGGAAAATGTTTTCAGAAATGAAGCATCAGGGGCTCTGACTATGGCCTCTGTGCTGTTTTCCCGACTGTTTTGGTATTTTAGTGACTCTAAAGAAATGACCCTTAAAGTTGCAGTGTCAGGCTGGTAATAAAATGACGTCTTGGGGAAACCAAACCCTTTCTTTCCCTGTGCTTTTTTTTTTCCTCCTGTAATTAGACTTGCCATCATCCGGGACCGTCTTTGTTATTAACAGCATCCCTCTCACCTCTGTTCAGGGACAGCAATAGCTAAGTGAAGACGTCCCCTTATGTACCATGCTGAAGATTGGGACACAAACTGCATTCACAATAGCTGCATTTTTCCTTTGTTAACCTCAGTATCTTGGGGGATTCTTGGTTTTATTTGCAAGAGCCCTGCTTGGCATCCCTCTCCCTTGTGCTTTTTCACAATGTTCCATTATTTGTTATGAAAAACATAAAAAGATAGCTGCTGCTCTGATCTCTCAAGTTCCCAGCCTGCATAACACTTCTCTGGAATTGGTCACTAGCCAGAGCCCTCACTGGTGTCCTGTGCCCTCCTCACTGGACACTATCTGGTTGTTTCAGTTAAGCACACTGAAGTTACTCTTCCAAGTGAATCCAACCCCATGGGGATTGTAGAGAAGGAGTCGTTTTGCTTTTTATCAAGTCAAAAATTTGCATTTTCTCCTCAAGCCCTCAGTACATTCACAGTCTGCTACACCGCCACCATTCACACCTTTGTTTTCTTCCAGGGTCTCTCTGCACCCTGTATCTTCTACTGGGTTCTGCTCAGTTGCCACCCAGTAAGGAAAATTGTCTATGCCATCTCTTCTCTGAGACAGTCCCAAGCTATAACCACTAACTACTCTCAAAAAATTATCAATCATTAACTCATTCATTAAAAAATATATTGAGTACCTATTATATTCTAGTGTGTGGCTAAGGTAAACAAAACATAACCCTTATCTTTATGGGTATTGCAATTTGATGAAGATGATATATGTATGACCATATAATCAAAGATGACTTCCTACAGGGATAAATTCAATAGATGAAACAAACTAATAGAGTGTGAAAAAGAAAAACTGATCAACCAGGAGATGCCACTTGAGCTGGACCTGAATAAAAAGAAGAAGCTGTTTTTTGACAAGCTGGAAGACAATCATATGTTAGAAGTATCAGCAAGCATAGAGGCCCAAACACAGAATTGAATTTAGCTTCCTTAGGAGATGGAAGGCCAGTGTGACAGGTCTTAGAGAAACGGAGTATGCAAATGTCTTTTTGAAGCTTGGGATCAATATCTTTCTATATAGGATATGAGAATATCAGTAAAGATGATATTTCCAGTGAAATGGAAACACTATATCTCTAAACAATCCCTGACACATAGTAATACTTTATATTCATAAAAATAGTCTTTTGAATTCCAATTTTCAGTTGTTTCCACAAACATAAGTATTAATGGCAATAAATCAGTTTATACATTTAACATATTATTTAAAATTCAAAGAAACACTAAAAGGAAGTAGCTATATTTCCATTTTAAAATGTGTGGAAACTGCATTAATATGTTTAAAAAACTTGTGCAGAGTCAAAAAGAAAAAATGGATCTGAATGTAGAACCAGGTCTATGTTCTACTACCACCCCTTTACTGCAAGTATCTTACAATAAGTTAGAATCTGAATTATAAGGTAGACAGAGGGACCACAAACAATGGGTGATCCTATTAACACTTCAAGATGGATAATTAAGGATCTCTAACAGATGAAGAAAGTTCAGAAAGAATATGTGACCTAAGCACGGATGTATATATGGGATTCAAACCTGGTATTGTTTCTGCTTTTGACACATCTTTAACCATTACACAGCCAAAGTTGGGCTACTGGACTTTCTCACAGAATCAACTAAGATGTTTTTCAACAAAATAACTGCATCAATTAATATCCTTTACTGGAGACAACAGAAATGTGCTCTCACTGGGTTTAAGTTAAAAGAGGAGTGGATATTACTGAGATATTACTGCCCAAAATGGGGGAGGGACTGATCCACATCATTCCAGGTGGACAGAAGCAGGGGTAAATGCACCTGGCATCTTGGAGACCCATGTTCTTCCCCTTTGGATGCTCCATTCTGGTCACTCATCTGACTCCTCCACATCTGCATGTTACTGTGAAAATTGAACTTCTCCAGAAAGAGACTCTCAGGTTGGGCCAGTTTGGATCAGGCTGCCCACTCTGTGGTCTAAAGGGCAGAGACACTTCCTATATTGACATGGGTTTTGTTTTGAGGGGGGAAAAAAAGTTTACTACAAAGACCATTTCTAAACCTTACAATTTACAGATAAAGAAATCAAGGTTCAAGGAGCAGAAGTAATTTTTTTGTTGTTGTTGCCCAAGGTCACCTAATCTTTGATCTGAGGAAGATGTTTAAGAAAAATGTTAAGTTTGTCCTCAAAATGTTAGGCCTCTCCTTTCTGCTTTACTGACACCTCTTGTCTCCACTTAGACTTTTTCATTAAAATCAGTATAAGTAATCAGCCATTTGCAGCTTTGTGTTACCTAAGATGTCACTGGATGTATTTGTAAGTTTTATATTGTGGTTCAGAAGACACCATTCCCTATAAAACACACCCTAAGAGCTTATTAACACAGGAATATCATTTGGGCTCAGTGATTCCCCACAAAATTCTTGAGCTTGAACATCAATAGATTATTCATTCCTATTGAGCACTTTGGGATAACATTTCAGGCACATTTAAAAAAGTTTAAATCTGAATTTCTATATGTATATACATTTAAGAAATTATGCTTGATACTTACCATCAAATTTCAACTAATAAAAACATTATTTTTTATTTCTTTAGCTAAAGAATAATGACCATGTATATTCCCTACTCAATTTTTGAACCCTCATCTTACATGATTATGAAAGTATATGGGTCCAACTTATATGTCAGGCTGTGATGCTGTGTCTAAAACACTGTATTGTTCCAGAGAAATCTAAACCATATCATGACTATGGTAAACCCCTCAGGTGAACCCCAAATTGTCATTTGCTCTATGTAAGCAGACCAGATCTGTGCTAAGCTTCCTGCAGTTGGAAGTCACTGTGTTTGAGCTTATTTTACCATCTCCACTGGCTAATAGAAAATTTCAAAACTTGAGTTCAAAGTGCTTGGAACAGTCTGTAAAGAGTTCAGAACCTTACAAGATCTGAACCCAAACTCGTTCCTTTAACTTCTACAGTGGATGTTGATAGCCCTTCGGGACTTAATCTCAAATCAGCTCACAAGAAAGATTGAAGAAAAGAGTGATGAAGTTAGGGCAGAGATACGAAGAAGATATTTCCTTAGGGTTTAAAAAGAAAAAACATATTCAGGACATCAATCTCAGTAGCTAGGCTGACAGATGATGTTTTAAGAAATAAGCATCAACAGCAGGGAAATAGTTTCTTTAATTGTGCAATCACTTTTGGAGCTATTTGGAGTTGTCTACATAAACTCTTCTCAAATACAAACACACATACACACCCACACACATTTATTGAGAGCAAATACCCATTGCTGTAGTTAATGGAGTGAAATACAGCTGAAGTGGGATGAGGAGAGCAGCAGGGGAGGAATTGTGGAAGCCGAGTTAACTGCTCTGATACAAACTGACTTTTTCTGCCTTTTTCAGTCAGACTATATATTACTGAGCATGGTGTAGGATGGGGGGTGCTTTCTGTAGTGACTGGACTGTGTAGGATAAAGGGTCAACAAAATCCTGGGTATGCGGTTTCCTTTACCCCATTCAGTGCAGAAGCTTCTGTTTGCTTCTCCTCGGTACACTAAATAGCTGCAAAATTTTAGGACATGTTGATTACACATTCCTCATTTTAAATTCTGTTCGGGCCTGAGAGATTCCTCATTTTAAATTCTGTTCGGACCTGAGAGATTCCAGTATGGGAATCATGTCAAAAAATGGGAGGATGTCACAAAACAGCCACCACCATGATGAAAGAGCGAAAGGGATTGATTTATGAGGATGGATTAAACAACTTAATAGAGTGGCCAAATCATGACCCAACTCCGTAACACTGCCAAACACTATGAAGTTCGGAGGGGGTTTTGTGAACAGAGAACTTCAAGGACAGAATGGTCATGCGAGGGGGAGGGGGAGAGGCCTATACCTAGCTAGAAGGTTGTATACAGGGCTACAACCAGGGCAGGTGAGTTAATCAAAGGGATGAAGTGCAAGAGCTTCCCAGAAGTGAAAGACACATGCTAGAATGATGTTAAATGTTAATGGACAAACATCCTCCAGAATACTGCCTGGACAGGGAGTAAATGAGGTGACTTAATATATCTTTTCCAACCTCAGTGTCTATGATGCTCTCAACTTTTGAGTCCTTATTTTTGATTTTTCAAATTCATTATGGAGACAAAAGATCTTTAATTTTCATATCAACATGTGCCTTCAAAATCCAAAGCATATCTCTCTGACAGTCTATTTACAGACTCATCAAAATGATTATTTCAGCAACTTAGGAAGTATGGTAATGGCAATTTTTTTTTTTGAATCCTAATACAGAACTTCCCATCATTTAAAAAAGAAAGGAAAAAAAAAAGACCTTGAAATTAGCTTCTTTTCTAGCTAAGATGTGAAACCTGCCATTTAATGATGTAAGTTCCATGCAGGTCATTTTTCCATAGGAAAAGGGGGTTTGGTACATGCAAATATACCCATCATTCTTTACTGTGTTTTTGTGATTAATCTTACTAGGAGGAATAAAGATTTGGTATTAAATATTACCAAAAATAAAATTAATATTTTTGTCTACTAAGTAAAGCCTATATCACTGAAATTCTAATATAATAGAGAAAAGGCAGAATGGGGCAGGAGCTGCAGATTGAAGATTGGCTTCTAAATCACTGGACTTGGACAATCTTTCTCCATTGATTTACTGCAGCATTTTGAGCATGCAGTGTAATCTCACTGTGCTTTTGTTTCCTCTGTAGAACAAGGAAGAAAAGCAACAGCATCCCCTGCCAGAACAGGAGATAGGATTTTGATATTCTTCTGGGATTTTCTGAGAATAGGCAAGGTTGTTGCACTAAGTGCTTTGAACTATTTAAACCAGAAGGAAGGGGGAAAAAAACCTTGCTTACTCTATCCTGCTTTCAAATTTTCCTTGGTTTAGTGATGCTTCAGTGCATGCAGTAGACACTCAATAAATGTTAAGTTGAACTGAATACCAATAATTTCCTCAGCTATCATGTCATCCTAGAATATGCATTTTTGTATAGTTTAACCTTATTGACATAGAATGGTGTGCTTAAAACAGAAGAATAATTGTAATTACTTTTTCCTGAAGAAAACATTAAATCTGAATGCCAAAACTCTGTGCTATTTAACAAACTGAAATTTAATAAATGTGTGCTCATTTTTAAGATAAAAAAAAATGTTGTGACAATAGTAAGAGACCAATTACAGAGATCTCTATTCTGCAAGCTCTAGGCAACATCAGGCAGAAAACAGCAGGAAGGAGGGTAAGGATACCTATGATACCAGAAGACATCTGATGTAATACAGTCAGTCCCTGCAAAAAGTGAGGGTTTTGCTTTAGGAGTAGGATAAATATGACCACTTAATATCTTCCTCAGAAACAGGAACCAATCTCACTTGAAGAGACACTTTTTGCATATGCATAATTCATATCTGCTTCCACAGCAGGGCCCTTGAAAATCTGACTAAATAAACTGGCAACCCTACTCAACATGGATAACTACTCCGGAAACTAGTTGTCCTTTTCTTTAAGTGATTTGTGAGCTCTGAAATACATGCGAAGTGCATTGGTTTAACTGGGACAGACACCCAGCTAATCCAGTGAAGGATGCTTAAGCTTCTTTAGTTTGCATGTTGACTGAGGCACATGTGGGGGGTAAAGTCTTAATTTGTACTTCATATATAAATACAACGTGAGTGTCTGGGATACAAATTGCAAAGCACCTTTTAAAAATATTATTGACTTCTTTGTACCTCTCTATGACTAATATCAAAAATTTAAGAATTTTTGGATTTAGCATCCGAGAAAACAGTATTCTTCACCACACTCAGCAGAAAACAGTATTTTATGCCCTTTAGTTTATTTTACATTTACTTAGAATTTGATGCTTTTATTTCTTACTCTGAATTTTATCTCACAACCTATTTTCTTTTGACTTTTTCTAAATAGAGTTCATATTTTTATGATTTTGGCTTCAAACCTGTTTTGAATGTTTTTCTTTTTGTTTTAGCATTTTGTGGTGTGAAGTATGACCACCAATCTATATGACTTTAAGTGACCTTTTCAGTAAAGGGTCAAATAAAGGTAAATGAATCATCAGAGATCTGGCCTTGGAGTGAGATAAAATAACTTTATTTCATTTAAATTAAAAATGGAAAAATAAATCAATTTTAGCAAAAGCATAATGGATAAGACAAATAACTGCCAATCTTTTAAAAAAGAACAAAATGTGACTTAAACACACATTTTTTTTTTCTTGTTACTGTCTGATGGATACCAGCTATAGGAACTGGGATATGGAAAGTTAAAGATTCAAATATGTCATTTACTGATAGAAATAATGTAGGCCTTTTTAAAAGACACTTGTCATAATATTGGACAATGTGAGCAAAAGGAAATAATTTACATTATGAAAAACTCAGCAACTAAATCCTGTAAATAATATATGCCAAAGAGCAGTGTGTAGCTCTGGCAGTACATTGCTTAGAGAGATTTTGTTTAAAACATTTATTGGAGGCACATATTACAGTATATCATTTACTGGCTGGAAGCCATGCAATATGTGTCTTTACAAAAAAAATTACCTTGTAATATGAGCCCCTCCAAGGCATAATTATATAATAAAGTTCTTATTGGGAAAACTGGAAGTAGGCCAAGCCTTGTCCAAATATAGTGAATGTCAGAGCCAAATTTATTATCCTTAGCTATTAACAGGAGAAGGCAGGTTTTGTTTACCAAGCCTAATTCTCTCCTAATTACAGCCACTATAAAATAATTACTATCCATGGGATAACAACACAAGACAGAGTGACTAACAGAAGAAACTGCAGGGGTTAGAAAACAGAGTGCAATTCTGTGTCATTTTGAACAGCTTGTGTACTGCCATGAACAAATTAACGGACTTCATTAAGGAATTATGTTTTAAGAGTGGCTTTGCGGTGAAGCAGTAAAGCAATTAATGCATCTTATTTGGTCCTAGATCTGAGTTGTAGTGCAGTTTGAGACAGCAACTAAATTTTTTTTTTTAATTTTTGATGTATCAGGTTTAATAGGATTACAACCACATTACTAGGCGAGATGGTTAATGAGTGTAGAGAAAAGACTCTATTTTGGACAAATGATATCCAGCCCCTGCTAACTTGTTCTGTCTTTATGAGCAGATTTCTTACTGTGGTGATTTTAATAATCTACTAAAGACAAATGCCAACTTTTATCTAATTCCATTTCACAACCTGCCCTTATGTCCTAAACTCTGTTGGATTATACTTTTGATGAAAGGTATAGTTTTCAGAAAGGCAAGAATATTCTCTATTTCTATTTGCACCACAAAATTGGGAACTTGAAATATTATTTCAATATTTCATATTTGCTTTCCACACAAATCAAAACCGAATATTATCCAGCTGAAACATGATGCTTCATTAAATTCTCAATGTTGCCCATTCCCATGTCCCCTAACCTCTTCCATCTACTCACAGAGCCCCAGAGGTGTCACGAAGCCTTGCTGGAGATCTTTGTACCCTTAAAATGCATGCACCAGAAACAACCACTCTTCTTACTTGCTTGTTCACAATGGCAAGGGTGAAAGGTCAAGTTGGGTTGGGCTGTGTCTCTTCTCTCCTCCCTGCCTCCCCAAGACCCACTCCTCTCTGTAAAGGGCCACTTCTCCCTGAAGTAGGAAAATGCTCCTGTTTTGGTGACTTGGTGAAAACATACAAACTCAGCACACTTGGGGAGTCTGTTTTAGATACTCCTTTTAATAGGCCTCCAGATGGCCACATAAAAGCAAAAGGATTATTATAGAAACTCCCAACCGGGCCATTAGAGATAAAGGTGGACCAGAGTTCCTTTAAAACCATTTTTTTTTTTTGAGGAATATATGACCTGATCATAAGGAAAAAAAAAAAAACTTCAGAATAAAAGTAGAGGAAAAAGTTCTAAATTCAGAAATTCATTTTTGTATTGTATTTATTTCTACAAATGTCACTTTATGCAAATCAAGTAACTTGATTTAAAGTTAAAGCACCAAAATGTAATTTTAGTTCTTTCCAACAATGCAATGACATGTTTTAGTTTTTTTTTCTTTTAATTTAAAAAAAGAACCTTTTTTTTATCCCCTTTTTATTCTCCAGACACTGAATGTTTCTATAGGGAACTAAAGTTAAGAAAGGAATAGGCAATAAAGAGATTCAGGAAAAACTTTTCATGTGGAAAAAGAAAATGTCCTGTCATATATATATATATATATATATATATATATATATATATATATATATATATATATATTCCAAGTGGCTTTTGAGCTGTAAGATTGAAGGGGGACATGAAATGAGGGTCCCCCAGTGGCTGAACACCTCCTCATTGTACAATCAAAGGAGGATCATTCGTCTCCTTTCTTTCCCTACTGTCAAAAGCCACAGTAGCTCAGGGATTGGAAATAGGACTGGCTGGTTTCATGATATAGTCATGGGTTCTGCTTTCCTACTTTCTCTTTTTCTATGTTTTCCAAAATATTCCCATATGCACAGTTCACATTAATTTTAAAAAGTTTCATTTTGGGGGTCTCACCTACCCCTCCAAAATACCATATGAACACATTTTTTTTTTCCAGGAAGCAAAGCAAATATATTCTACTTCCTAAAAGTGGGGAGATTTGTGTCCCTCTAGTCCCAATAGACTTTTATTATGAATCAAATTTTCCCACATTCTAGAGTCAACTAGCTATTTATCCCATCTTTTCTCGTGTCACTTTCAGGTTTTTAGCGAAAAGTTGGAAGAGACAGTATTAAGAATTACTATCTATTTCTCATTTTAAACCTGAAATTTTTTTTACCATCATCATCACCACTATTATCATCACTACTGTTGTTATGAAATATGTCAAATACATAAAAGTACAAAAATAATAAACAATCATGTATTCACTAACATTTAATAATAGATACATTATAAGAATTTTACATGATGCCTTCATGCCTTTTTTCCCTAATAAAACGTTATGAAGGGAGTTTGAAGACTTTTGTACCCAAAAATAACATTACGAACCTCTTCCCATTTTGCCAGAGATTAAAATTGTTTTGTAGGGCTGGAGTTGTGGCTCAGTGGTAGAGCACTGGCCTAGTGCGTGTGAGCCCCTGGGTTGGATCCTCAGCACCACATAAAAATAAATAAATAAAACAAAGGTATTGTGTCCAACTATAACTTTTTTTTTTTTAAAGAGAGAGTGAGAGAGGAGAGAGAGAGAGAGAGAATTTTTTTTTAATATTTATTTTTTAGTTCTCGGTGGACACAACATCTTTGTTGGTATGTGGTGCTGAGGATCGAACCTGGGCCGCACGCATGCCAGGCGAGCGCGCTACCACTTGAGCCACATCCCCAGCCCCTCCAACTATAACTAAAAAATAAATATTAAAAAAATTGTTTTGTAGGTTTCACATCCATGTTCTTGTATGTTAATTAGATATGCATCCATCCATAAATGTTACTTTGTTCTATTGCTTTAAATTTACCTAAATGCCAAATTTCTGCTACTTGCTTTTTAATTTACTATTGTGCTTACAAGATACATGTTCATGTATGTAGAATTGGTTCACTTATTTCAATTTTTAAATAGGTTATCACTGTGGATATGAATGTCACACAGTTCATGAATGCATTACCAAAAAGAAAATAAGTCCACCTATAAAGTAATTTAGTGGGTGAAGGAGGACAATTCATTCCTTTCTGAATTGTAATTTTACTTTTGATACTTTAAAAAAGTCTTTGCTATACAAAACAGTGTTTTAGGATTCTATATAATGGTGGATTGCAGGAAGCCATCTATGAGCCTTACGTGAACTTGGTAACCTTCAAGCCATTAGGCAGGGAAGGCAGGCCTTGGGAACTCCTAGGAAGAATTCACTGGTTCAAGAATGCCAATCAGGTTGGTGCCGCAGTCTGAATGGGCACAATTCAGGAGCCACTTGTCAAAAGAAACGAACTTTATTTTTAAAACCACACACGCCAAACAAAACAGCTCTTCAGGAAAAACCTTCAGAGCCCAACTGCCACCACCAGCTTCCCACAAGCCTCTCCCCCTCCCCCACTCCTCCTGCTCTTGAGGCTGATTGGCTGGGTCGCATGGGTGGAGCCAAAAAAGTCCCTCAATGAGCAGCTCCATGGTCTGAAAGGGCAGGGAAACAGCCCAATGAGCATCACCGCAGAGTAGCCAATCAGTTGGCAGCTAGAGGTTGCTGGGGCCGCTGTGAGCCAATCAACAGCTGGCAGCTAGAAGTTTGCTGGGGCCCCTTTAGGCTGTGGCTCTCAACAGGTTGGCACCCTGTTCTAGCTCACTGCTGACATTCAAGCACAGCTGCAGAGATGGGAGTGACCCGCTAAGAATCAAACAGCTTGATTACCAGCACCCATATCCTGCTTTTCCCTAAGCTCCCACCCATCCCTTTTGATCTGTACTGCTCTAAATAAGGCAAGCGGGGGCTCCTTGTTTTGTTAGAAGCTGTACCCCCCTGATTGGCTTAACCTGTCACTTCCCCAGCTCTTTAATCTGTATTTCTGGTCTTTTATTTCATGGTTCTACTTTCATAGCTTTATTTCACAGCCAGCTCATCCCTCTGATCGGTACCCATGTCCTCGCCAATGTAAGATGTGACAGAGAGGATGACAATAAGTCTTGCTAGTAATTCACACCCCTCTGTGGAAGAATTCACCCTTTGGAAATTGTGATAAGTGAGTATAGGGAAAGACTATACGATGTTGGTCATGGATGAGGAGAAAGGAAGGAAGGGAGCTTCTGCCATGTTCAACAAACTAGAGACCATCGGTGCCAGAAACTGCATCTTTTTTATTATGAATGAAGATGCTGGTCCAGAAACTTTTAAAGTTATGATTCATACACAATTAATATAAAGACAATGCATTGACATGGTAGATGGTAAAGACCTGGCAATGTATCATGTCAATGACTCACAGATACTTAAAGAGCCTGAAGTGGGAATTAATGTGATATGCTCTGATGGTTCTGCCACCTCAGGGCATTGATTTCTGAGTTACAATTGCTGTGATATGTGGTACCAATCCAAGCACTTACAGGTTCTCTGTGTCTTTATTTCAATCTTTCTACCTATCCAGTTTAAAGACTGTTAAACTCCATTTAAAAAGTAAACACAACTATGAATTTAAAATGTTACAGTGCTACCCAGTGTCTAAAGAAGGCAAAGACTGTTGACTCAAGGTCACTAATATCCATTTACCAGGGATCAAGTGTGGACTATTGCATATTGAGGCATTATTTAACAGGAAGCAAGAACTGGCAGCATTGATGCCATTATCACTGACCTCTCTTCTCAGGGAGTATAATATTTCAATACACCTGTTCTCCAGGTCAGTCCTATGTATAGGCAAAGTAAACATTCACCTTTCAAACATATTTCAAGGAACATGAGGCAAAGACAGTCTTACAGAAATCTCTTTCCCACCAACCTACCACAGAATCTGAAATTTCTGTTATTTGGAATTAATTTCTTTGACGTGAGACAATTTATCTAGAAAAATCTTCAATGGGAGATAATATTACTAAAGTAAATAACACATAAAAATTTTGTTATTTATTAAGAAATTTGTTCCTAAGTATTGCTAGTGAGTAATTTAGCGATATGGTGGGGGAAGTTCACTGCCATGTTTTATGATCAGTGACAGGAAGAAATGTCTACATTGTAAAAAGAATAGATAACCAGAAGGAGCACCCAATAATGAATGCTTTGAAGGCTGAGGAGAGAAGACACTGAGAGTTGAGAAAATGCCATCAGAGAATAACTCGTGTGTGTATGTGTGAGTGTGTGTGTGTGTGTGTGTGTGTGTGTGTGTGTGTGAAAGAGAGAAAGACAGAGAGAGAGGTGGGTGGGGGGAGAGATGTGGACATGAAAAGGATCACCTACTTGGTGATCCTTCCCATGACTTAACTTTCTGTGCAAAAACTGAATTTCGTTCCACCTTATTAATTTAAAAACTAAAGAAAAAAATTTACTTAACACTTCCAAATATATACTGTGAGCTCATTCTCTTAATACTGTATAAAAATATATTTTTTATTTCTTGTGTTTTTGTTTTATTTATTTTTTATTTTACGCCTTGTGGAAACTGAAGCAAATAATCATACACACTTAAAATGCTGATACAACAGAATCTGTCTTTGGTTGGTAGAATTTTGTTTGCACAAATTATGCTTCAGGTAAACACTGAGCACTTTTGTATTTGAGTAGGAATTAATTCAAAGTATTTGCCTCATAAACAATACAGCTACCTATTTGTTTGCAATAAGGCTTGGAAATTGGCTTGAGCCAGCCACTTTTATATAAGTGACAGTCAACATTGTAATAATTCTAATAAGCAAGGCCACTTTCTACATGCATCTGTGTAATGAAACGAAGCCTAAAGGATTAAGACCAGTTCTCCCCAAAGAACCACTTCAATGGCCAATGTTGCCTGGATACTTACCAAAATCCAACCACTGGGAGGCAGTATTTTGTAGTAATTAAATCTTAAATTTTGACATGGACTTGACAAAGGCTGAGTTTAATGTGACAGTGACGTAGTTAACCTCTTTAAGGTTTATTCTCCTCATCTTGAAAAACAGAGAAAGATCCATTAGTATTTCATTCTGTTGTGAGGATTAAATGAGATAATGTATGTTGAGAGCTTACATATGGCTGGTATCATAAAACCCAATAAATAAATGTTTATGTGCAAATACATGATATATGGATCTATTCCAACCTACTGATTCCTTTCCTCCTCCTACCCTCAGCTAACCTTAAAAACTTCTATCTTAAAAATGATTGTCATTGGTTGAGATGTAGAAAAAGTAAATTACCATTAGAAGACTCTTTGACATTAAGCCACGGTACCTGTCAGCAATGCTTCACCTGAGCATCTTGTTTCTCTTTTCCTCTAATTACAGCGGCAGCATCAGGGGAATAGGGTATCTTTTCATCTAATGCTAGAAATAGACTCAAACCTAGATGACTCAGAACTTTAAGGAAAGGAGACCAAAGCTTATTCATCTGGAGTTCCTATATCTCCAAGCCAGGTACCAGAAACAAATCAGAACCTTCTAAGATCCCTTAGACTTTTCTCTGTGTACCCCAACTCACAATCATTAACCAGGGACCCACTAACAGTCTTTTCCTAGGGTTTCTCGATAGCTTCAGGATTTCCCTTTCCCTGGTGCCTTCTGTTATCTCATACCACCATGTTTTCTTCAACAACATTTGGACTAGCCACTAATACTTTGTCCTTGATCTTATTGGTAAGAAAATCATGATGCTAGATATGATTAAGTTCCAGAAATATTACTTTAAAGCAACTTTATGCTACCAGAGTAGTCTCTCATCTTTGTATGCATATCCTTGAGTTTATCCTCTGTTAAACATTATTTAAGGTAGCAAATGCATTTTTCACTGAAGAATTTTCAGTAAATATATTATGTCTACAGAGTTACACAGAAAAGTCTATTATTAACATTGCGTTAACATTCAGAGACCACACAGTAGTTTATAGTTCTTGAGACAGGGAGAATTTTCAATGAATGCTACTGTCCCTGGCTTATGTAGGACCATTATTATGGAATTAACAATTGATTCTGTATCCAACGTATCCAATGATCTCAATTTCACTGCTTATATCTAGACATGAAGTAGCTGTTTTGATGACTTCATTCACAAATTATTTTTACAATTTTCATTAATCATTGACTCTAAAAATAGTCTATAGACTCTTTGGTATCTAGACAAGTTTAAACTACATCTTTATCATCCTCTAAAGAGAAATTAATGGCAGTTCAAAATTGATGTTTATGGAAAAATACTTTCTCATCCTTTAGAGTTTTGAAACCCTTACAGTTTAATATATGGTAAAACTATAGAGACATAGAAATGCCATTGGTTCTTTCTAAGATCAATCTTGTGGAAGATTCATCTAGAAATGTAAGTCAACATTTTGTATGTCCTGCAATGCTTTCACTTGCAGATGAAGGGTTCCTGATTTTGCCCTCAACATTTCTGGGCAGACATTCAAAGGCAGAACTGTGGTCTGTTAAGAGGCACAGCTGTACCCTGCAGGTAGAATGAAAAGGTCCTAGGTGAGGTCTTGAATGTGTGTCCTAACATGGTTCACACTGCAACCTAATGTGCAGTCGCAGACCACCCCACCTGAGATAATAAATGAGAAATTCTCAGGGCTGTTGAGCACTTTGCAAAATTTCACAGTGGATCAGCACAAACTTAGTTAGCACAGGTGTTCATGTAATTGTGATTCATTGGAAAAATTCTCAGTGCTCAATAGCCCTGGTACTCTTTTCTCTCCTAGGTGGTGGTTGAGGGTGAGTATATTGTTGGGAAATGTGCCATGATGTTGGGCTCTACTGGTGCTTGGCTAAAGGGAACCAGCCTGATTAAAAAAGAACAGCTAAATGTGCCCAATTCTTTTGGTCCATTTACTTAAGTCTCAGAAATAGGAGGATGACATATATTCAATAGCTCAAAAAAATAGAAACCAACTACAACATTAAAAAATCTCTATGATACCAGATAAGATACTAGATGATACTAGATAGAATATTTTTTAACTGAGGTTATTTAAAAATCATTAAATCCCCAAACAATGAGAAGTTCTCCCTCCTCGCTTTTCTTGCATTGTAGCTGCCATCTTCTGGGAAAGTGTGTGCAGTGCCAGCTCTGCTCATATTTAAGATTGGCCACCATTTGGAATAGGACCCCAATAGGACCTCATTCTGAGCTAGTAAGATGGCTCACTCTGCAATCAGCCCATGCTATCAGCTTTAGCTTTTGTATTTGCAGAGTGAAACAAAATTACATGATCTAAATCTCTTAGTAATGACACAAAATTTGCATAGCTTTTAATGTAATAAATTAAGTGACTTGTAGTTAAAAAAAACTGATCATACAGTTAATGAATATTGATTAAGCGCCTACATTATGTTTGACTCTATTGCAAGCAACATTCTGAATCTGAAGGTGATATAAAACAAGAAAAAAAATCTGCCTGGTAACTATATATGACTTATATATGACTGCTCTTATCCTTTAATTTTGGAAAGGATTTCTGTGTGTGTGTGTGTGTGTGTGTGTGTGTGTGTGTGTGTGTGTGTGGCAGTACTGAGGATCAAACCTATAACCTCATGCAGACTAGCAAAGCTCTCTTCCACTGAGCTGTCCCAAATGCTCTGTAATTCTTTTTTGAAAACACCAAATTAAAAGGATTCCAATTTTTTTGTCCCTCTCCATTTGAAGTTGCTTTAAATTGTATTCCCAATAATTAACTGGTATGTCTTTTGTTGCTTCTGTTATTACTGTCTGAATGAAAAAGTATCTGTCTTCACAATATACAGTTTATAGAATTTCCCCTTAAGGAAAATAATCAAATGGATCAGATTTTAGTATTTCCTTTAAATTTTTACCATTTTTTTCAAGCACTTGACGTAAATCTATGATTATTTAATTAGATTTACAGGTTTTTTCCCAACTCCTTTCTAAGAAAAGAGTAAAAATATTCTCCCCCAAATTATTTCAACTATTGAAATAAAGATAGAAACCTAAGCACAGATGGAAAAAAAAAAACTCTCAGTAGTTATTATTCTATCTCAAACCTACAACCTACCTGGCACATTGTGTGTGTGTGTGGTAGTACTGAGGATCAAACCTATACCCTCATGCATACCAGAAAAATATGTGACTGGTTCTCATTGTTTCCCCATAATTATGCAGACCTTCTGAAGAAAAAAATGGGTGTTTCTTTTTTGGTTTTCAAATAGAGAAACAAAGTATTATTACTGTCAAGAATATTTAGTTCTTCATCAACTCCCTATTGCTACTTCATAGTGCCAAATTAGACACTCCATTAAAGTAGATATATGATTAGTGGCAGACACAACAGCCTCACATCCACATACTGTCTCTTCTCCTTTTGGTCTGTGGTGGATTAGGATGCTACTAAGATTCCACCTGCCTGAACTAGAAACAGGCTTTATGATCTTGAGGTTTCCGTACCCCTTCCTGGCTCATCAGCTTCTATTAGGCCCAACTAGGTTAGGGAACCCTTCCAAATGAGAGAAAGCATCTATGCTAAGATAAAATAAGTTTCATGAAACATCAAAAGCAAGAAGTAATCCAAAGAAGAAAAGATCCCAGAATAAGACAATTACCATATTGAAAACAAATATTGAAATTTTGTTTCTGGAATATTCTCTGATGGATTTTTGATCCTTATCAGAACTTGGTTTTGAGAGAACAGAGGTGGGCACCAGACAAGGGCACAGCAGCTGCCCACTGGCAGAAGTGCCTCTCTCAGTATGCTGCTCTTGCTGCTGTGATATGAGTGTCTAACAGGTGAAAAGTCAGACAGAAGGAGGCACTTAGTTCAAGGTTAGGCAATGACACAGAGTCTCAGGTGAAAATACTAATTCTTTTTGACAGGTGTACACTGAAAATCTTCAGTATAGAAATTATGGATACAGAGCTGGGGTTGTAGCTCAGTGGTAGAGCCTTGCAAATGTGAGGCCCTGGGTTCGATCCTCAGCATCACATAAAAAATAAATAAATAAAAATAAACATATTGTGTACATCTACAACTAAAACATGTTCAAAAAAAAAAGAAGAAGAAATTATGGATACATTAGGGTATCCATACATTAGGTAAAAGCCTTTCATTTTCCATACACGTTTATTAAATGATGTTATCTAAAACTTGACTTTTGTCAGATTGAATTATATGGACTCTAAGTAACATGTAATGTCTGAGATCAAATCAAACAGCAAATTCATGAACTGAAGACTTTTTATTATAAAAAAATCAGTTTTTCTTGTAAAAACAATGACTTTTACCAAATATTTAATCCTCTGAAAATATTTGGTGCAACCACAGAAAACTATTGAGAATTATAATACTAATTATATTCAAAGAACACCTTCAATCATTTACGTTTATTATTGGCATACAAAAATAAATATATTTAGATTTATGACCAATACTGTAAGCAGACTTGTATTAATTTGCTCAGTTTCATTTCCAAACAGCAGATTAGCTGACAAGCCATCTTTAGTAATACTATCTCTACCATTTCATCCTTGAAGCTATGTTCCAGATGTTTTTCAGGCCTGAAAACAAAATGTCAATATAACTTCTTTTTAAGTTTACTTGAGATCTCTCTCTCTCTCTCTCTCTCTCTCTCTCTCTCTCTCTCTCTCTCTCTCTGTCTCTCTCTCTCTCTCCACACACACACACACACACACACACACACACACACACACACGGTGATGACTGCAAATCTTTGTGGTAGTTCTGCTATTCTAAATGTCATTGTATGATTCACAAACTATTTGGCACTTCACATTCTTAAGATCTGTCTCCGGAACACTGCAACCGTTTTCTGATGTTATTTCCTGCCTCTGAATTTATATAACTATGCAATTGTTGTCTACAGTTCTTATATTAAGATGCAGTGAGTTTTACACTGGGCACTAAAAGAATATTTAAGTCATCTTTACAAGAAAATGTGAATGGATTCTTCTTCTTCTTTTTTTTTTTTTTTTCCCATCCCTGAACTGTGCTTGTTTTGGACAACACTAAGGTCAGTGGTGAATTTGAGGGAACGTCTGAAGAGTTCACATCATTCTTTCTTTGTCCTCTCTCCTACAGAGTCTATTTAAAACAAAATGAACTTTCTTGGGTCTGGGATGCTTTTGGTATATTCTTCTTTAAGGGCCATAGAATGGACCACATTGTCCCCTGAATTCTCCAAACCTCTGATTCCCTAATTCATGGCCAGACTATCAGAGAGTAAACTCTACTCCCATTTTGAGGAGGGAAATCTGACAGGCTGGCCTCTTTTTTATTCAGATATTATTGAAACTGAATTAAGTTTCTTATATAAGGCAGAGCTGAATTTCTGTGGAGACTCCTTTTGGGCAGTGGGAATCCTCCTCCATCAGATTCAAATGTTTTCCAGAGCTACTGGTGGTAATTGACATAATTCATTTTAATGAGGTAGAAGTATTTGAAGAGCTTTCAGTGAAAAACATGTGGAGCCGCTCTATAAATTCCTAGGCTTTTAGAACCCTCTCAGTCTCCAGTTTCTGCATTTGCTGCATCCAGTAAACTGATAAACAAAAATGATTTATTATAAAATAGTTATAAGTAAAGAAATGTCCTCTGAGGATACAATAATTGTTTTCATTTTCCTTTCCCCAGTGCCAGTGGTATAATAAAATGCTAATAGATGCAAATTATGCATGATCTTTAATGCATACTAAACAGAGACCATTTAAAAACCAGGTACCTTTTGTTGGCGAGTAAGCAGTGGGATATTGTTTCCTTTAAAAGATCTCAGACCAACTGGGATGGTTCCTTTCTGGATGGTCTGCAGGCACAGGCCTACTTCCACACTGCTGCAGTTGCAAGTTCCTAAGGAGTGGAGCCACAACCAAGCAGGGGAAAAGGTAAATGGTTATTTTGACTCCAAAAGATTCCATAAGGAAATCTTGAAAGGAAAAACAAATATCTCTGCAACAGAATAGCCACTATAATGGAAAGAAGAGAAAAATTTAAATATATGAAAAATCAATGAGATAATAATTAAATTGTGGGCACACCATACAGCAGCCAGGACATTTCATGCAATTGGACATGGAGCCTAGGAACCGAAGTCCTCAGTAGTTAAAAGGAGCAAAGAACAGCCGTCATCCTGAAGCTAATTTCATGATGAGACACTAAAAAACACATACCTGCTACAGTATAGCAGGATATTTATAGGAGGTTAAAGATACAAATTAAAGTCCAGGAGCCTATACATTCCTGATTACCCAGCATTCTTAAATCAGTCCTCCCCAGTCTCACACCTGGGGTCTCAGCTGCGGCAGAGCTGTCATTTACGCTATCCATGGCCCACGATTGATGACAGTCATTCGCTGATGAAGCTGTATACATCATTTCTGTCCGAGCTGCACTGGCCAGATGGACCCTGACCATCCATCGCCTGTCAGGGACGCATCTGTTCACACTGCTGCTAGGGGTACTAACAAGTCATTGGCTTTCCAAAAGGACAGTGTCAGCTGGATAGGGCACAACATAAAAACTGGAGTTGTTGAGGTTTCCTTTTCTTTTTTTTTTTTTCTTATAAAGAAACAGAATTTCCCCCTCTTAAAAGGAGATACATTGCATTAACTTTTTAAAAAAGGATAGAATAGTATCCAAAAGATAAAAACACTTTATCAACTTGATATTGATAAGAGATTGATGTTACTTCCTAAATTTGTTGTTGATGGTATTTTAACAAAATATGATCCATTCAAATTTCAAGACTAATATTAAAATATTTATGCAGATCTGGGAATTCTATTATAAATATTTGTGCCTATAATGAAAAATCAGGGTGTTTGTGTATCATTTTTTTCTGAATCTAGGTAAACTTTATAATACTTTTTTTGTAATATACAAAACCTATCACTCTGGACAAACTAAAAAATAATTCAAAGGACATTTTGTAATAATTTTTTTAATTATCAGCAATAGAAATCAAGATTGTAAAGGTCATATTTTCATTTAATTTACCATATTCGAAAAAATCTACTAAGGAAAGGCGTGGTTTTATCAGCAAATTGAAGTAGCACCTAGGATTTAATTAGTCCTGTGTTAGGCACCATTTTAGCAATTTCCTTACATTAATTCATTTGCTCTTTACATCTCTAAGAGGTAGAATTTTATTATTCCTATTTTCCTAATTAGGAAACTGAAGATGAAAGATTGAAAACAACACAGAACTAGTATTAGCGGCAGCGCTAGGATTTCAGCCAAATATAGGTCTGATACCAAAGTCCTCATGTTAATTTCTTTAAGATTTTAGTTTCTAAAAATGATCTTCAAATATGCATGTAAACAATCATTGCTACTCAGTATATACATACTTTAAAATATTCTTACTTGATAAAGGAAATATTTCACTTAGGAAAAATTTAATGAGAAATTTCAAATCAAACAATTGGACAATTAACTGTTTTCTTTTTTTTAATTGAAGTGTAGAACTTAAATTTCAAAATATGCTTTGCTATTTATAGATATACTTTAAAAATTTTTATACAGATCCCACAAATGTTCTGAAATGTATTAATGCATACAATTTACTCAAAATTATATCCAAGAAATCAGAACGTGAAGAATGAACAATCTTCAACAGGTTAGCAAAGTGGAGGCAAATATTGGAATAAATGTCAACAGGAATAGATGTCCGTGTAGAGCCTTTGAATGCACTTGGTATATCAGTATGTGAATGACCCAAAGAAAACCTCCCCAGCTCTTTATTGCCTCTGATTCCTCATTAAGAAAAGGAGAAACAAATACAACATTTTTTTCACAAATAGAAGTTTTGTTTTACAGATATAAGTGGAAAGTTACTGTAAGAAAAGAATGTAATGTTTTTAAATGGAAAACTGATGAAGAGGAAAAGGCCATTTTCAAGGTCACAGAGGAGGCATGTCTGTATTGGCAATGTGAGACACATTTTTGAAAACTATGAGTGACTATAAACTTCATTTTGGCTGTCTGCTTTGGCAGTAGCAGGAGATCTGCAGGGAAATTTTTCCCTAATTCTCCATTTTGGCTTCATAAGTTGGCAAATCACATGGATTTTTTAAATTTAATAGCCTTAAATTTCAATTAATGTACTTTGATCTTTTTTCTGATAATATATATTACTGTAGAAATATGGTAAAACACTGAAACAAGACTAAATTTCTTACTACATTTTCTATTATTTCAAGAGAAAAGGAAATATATATTTTATAAAGAAAGTGTCCACAGATATTTATAGTAAGTTAATATATGCTGATTGCATGCTTAGTTCCTCCTGCATTCAGATGTGAATGATCCATGATCTAAAGGAATATATGATGCATAAGAAGAGAAAGGAATATACAAATAACTACAAATATTCTAGAAAAATTAAGATGAGATTGCTTCCAGGTGGGACTGTTTAAAAGAAGGAGAAGGAGAAGGAGAAAGAGAAGGAGGAGGAGGAGGAGGAGGAGGAGGAGGAGGAGGAGGAGGAGGAGGAGGAGGAGGAGGAGGAGGAGACAGAGAAGGAGAAGGAGAAGGAGAAGGAGAAGGAGCCCTATGCAGGAAGTAGTATGTGAAATTAGCCTTGACATATTTGCTTAGGAACTTCCCTTTTAGACAAAAAGTGTAAGGAACAGTTGCAACAAAAGATGATCCAAAGTCAGAAGAGTCAATAGTAAGTGGACTAATTTGTATCTACAGTTATGTGTTACCTACAATAGATGTTTGTTAACATTTCCTAAGTGTGTGAATGGAGGAATGAATAAGTAAATGAGTGAAAATGAATTAAAATAGCAGAGGGTCTTGTGTATGAGTTAGATGATAAAAATCCACCAAGAAAGCCAAAAGCCCTGTTATGATAGGCAGAATCAGGCCTTTCTTAGAGATGTCCATTTTCTCATCCTGGCACCAGTGAATTTATGAAGGCAAACAAACTTTACAGATGTGCTTCAGGGTGAGAATCTAGAGATTGGGAGATGATTTTAGATTATCTAATTGAATGAGTTCTTTAAAGGATGTTTCATCTCCATGATCAGAGGGATATATCTAGAAGACAGATGAGAAGTGATTGAAACTTTTGGCACTGCTGATGCAGAAAAAGTGCCAGAAGCCAAGAATGCAAGTCTCTAGAAGCTGGAAAATGCAGAAAGGAATTCTCACTCAGAACCTCCAGAAAGGAATGCAGCTCTGACACCACCTACATTTTACCCCTGCATGACCCTTGTCAGACTTCTGACCTATGGAACTGTAAGGTAATGAAAGTGTGTTGTTTTAAGCCACTAAATTTGTGGTAATTTGTTAAGGCACTGATAGAAAACAAATGCAGCTATTCTGTTTTTTTTTTTTTTTTTTAACATTTCACAGTTATGGGTCCACCGGGGTGTCTCTAAGCATCATGTTGCCACCTAAAATTTTAAGGCTGAAAATGCATTTCTAAAATTTAGTTCCAAGTCCTAGAAAGAAAAGGGTTCATTATTAAAATTTATAAGTAAATTGAATGTTGTGATTATATTAGGCAGTATTCTAAAATAACTGTGTGCTGTTTTATTTTAAATTTTCACTACTTTTCAAGTAGTGAAATGAATACTGGTGGTTTTTAGTTTTGGTGAAAACATAGTTTGATCAGTTTTACAACTTTGCAACGTATTTTGCTTTTAATTAACCAGATCTCTTAAGTAACAAAAGAAATTTTATAAATAAATCAGTAAAATTATTGTCAGATATTGTGGAATTTTGTCTAAATTTTCTCCGTACTCCACAGTGGCTAGCATAGCTCTTTGCCCATAGTACAATTTTAATGATTGTTTGATCTTAATGGTAAATTCTATAAAAATAGTCTGAAAAAGAGACCCATGTTTCATTATTCATTTATCCAAAATAAATGGCTATTCGGTGTGCCAGGCTTCTATTTGAGTTTGGCTGACTTAATGTGTACTAAATTTTATTTGTGATGTATACTGAATGAACTAAGTAGAAGGTTGCAGATTTATCTTGTGAGTTAGTCAGTATATATGATCATTCCAAAGAGTCAGAATTTAGGAAATGTTTGCATTTTATTGAAAACTTTCTGTAAAACTTAGAAAAACTTGAACTGCCAAACACTAAAACAAAATCCTGCATTCAAGTTACTTTTCACCTATAAACATGTAGTATATTGAGTAAGGAGATGAGGAAAATAATAGGTTGCATCTTTAATTCCACCTTTACTTGATGGCAACATTGCATCCAGAAATCCTGCCTCTGAGCTTTCTGGCCAGTGGTCTAGTCACATCGATACAGAGCCCCACTGTTCTCAAATCTCCCATTGGCTCCATTTGTTGTTTATACTGGGTTTTGTATGCTGTACTTTCTTTTCACTCTCTAGTTTGTTCCGAAGGAATTTCTTTTTAAACTCAGTATAACATAGGACCCAATTCCACTGCCCAATTATCTGCCTCTTCACCTCTGAATTGCCACACAGCTGCTCAGAGGAAGAACAGAAGATCAAGTCGGCTGTGCAAGGTACTGTACCTTGAGACGCTGGATCTGGTGGCAAAGCTTCCCTGCTGCTCCAGCCGCCCAGCATGAGCCCTGTGGGTTAGTGTGAGGGTCCATGCAGACCAGGGCAGGCCTCAGGTTAATCCAACATGGACAAGCGAACTCCAAACCAATCACCAATGGCAAATTCAAAAAATTAAGCTAACCACATTTCCTTTTGCTCTTTGACCACAAATTTGAAAACCCTGGGTTGGGCATTGATTTTACTTAGCCTTGCTGGTGATGGGAATGGGATGGGGAGGTAGTCTTTTATTTGTATTTGCTTCCCTTAAAAAAACGACAACAACAACAATAAAAAAAACTTATGTCAGAAAATGTCAGAAGGTTCTTTAAATCCATTTGTGACTGGACACAAATATCGTGAACCTGTTGTCTTATGGCATATTAATCCTAACTCCTTTCTGTACTCCACTAGAATTTGCTAATTTCCATTTCTCACTTTTCACGTCCCTGAGATTAATACAAAAACAAACCAAATTTTTTTTTTTAGCTGGAATAAGGAACTTCCATGACATTCCATCATCCAATTTTTGTACCTGACACAGACTTCTATTTCACCTAATTCATGTGCCCTTCATCCTGCTGACACTCACCTCACAAAATGTAGACGCAAGGGGATCTGAGATTTTTTTTCATTTCCTAGTATAGTCACCATGTTACCTGCACAAGACACATAGGCTATCTTTGATGATTATTGCTTAAGTGTAAAAATGCATGTAATATCCAGAAAATGGGTGTAATATCCAGTTAATTTATTCATTTTGCAAACAAGTTTTACTCAACTGGACTTTAGAGATACAAACATGAATAGTGCATGTCCTCAAGGAGTTTCAACCTACTGATACAGATTTTGAATTAAAAGCACTCGATATATGAACATGTTTTAAGAGCTCTGAGCCCCAAATTGAGAGCTCCTGACTCTACACTGGTCTGTGGGATAAATGTAAAGCAAATCAACTGGATGGACAATCAACAAAGGTTCTTTTTGGTCAGTGAATGTATTTTGCTTCCTTCTATGATGTCTCACAAATTAATTTTTAATATTTTGTATTTCATGTTTAAAGACCCTGGTGAGATGGTACCATAGTTTTTACTTTTCTTACTATACTGTTTTTGTCTAATCTAAGAAGTGAAGCTCTGGCTTCAGATTTCCTAATTGCAAATCCTACCTCTACCACCCACTGGCCATTTGAACTCTGGCAACTTGCTAAACATCTCTGTGTCTTTGTTTCTGTTTTCAGCAAAGTAGAGTAATAACTTTGTCTACCCCACAGGATTGTAGGTGGCTTAAAAGAGATAGTGTAAAGTGCTTGGCCTAAAATAAATATTAATTTTTCTCCTTAATAGTACTTTTATTAATATTACATAATTTCCTACCTTCCCCAGAGAATGATATAATAAATGCTTAGTGAACAAAAGGCCTCTTGGAGATGATAGGGGCACCCTCTGCTTTTGTTCTCTTGTAGGCATGAGACTAGCACAATGCCCTTCACACATGCTGCTCTGGGCTATTTGAGGAGAAGGCACAGAGGGATTCTGCAGTCTCCTGAACCTGCGTTTCCCAAACAGAAGCTAATCACATGGTTTCTTTGAACTGGGAATATTCTCTACAGTGCTATTAACTCCTTCTGACCAAAAGAAATGAGACAAAAGGCATATTCATGAAGGAAGAAGAAACAGAATACCTGAAGCAATGTATAGTAGGATAGATAATTTTAAATTAGAAGCATCTATATTTATGTCTGGGCTCCATCGTTTAGAAATTTTTTGGCAAGGTACAAAAATCATCCAGTCCTTGTGTACTCATCTGTAAAAGTAGGCATTCTAACCTGCTTCTAAGGACATAGCAAGGATCAAAACAAATGATGCATGCCAAAACAGCAGAGCATGACACTTAAGTGCCTGGTTTGGGCTCTGACTGTCTGGATTAACTCTCAGCTCTGTCACTTAATGGCTATGGACATGTTAAATGTATCCCTATGTGTCTCAGTTTTCTTATCTATGTCATGATGATGGTGATAATAATAGAGTTGCTATAGGGATGAAATAGGATAATAAATGTTACAGTGTTTTAAACAATTTCTGGTATAGAGTAGGGCCAAAATATATTTGATACTTTTTTAAAAGCAATCTAACATACTAAAGGTATTTTGTTTTCATAATCCCACTTGACTACAACTTTTTTTCATCCTTGAGTGACAAATAAAAACCTTAGAGAATAAAATTTGTCATCCTTGACTCTTGAGTCTACTGAGTTTACTGAAGGCCAATAGTTGGTATCCTAATTTAGTTACCAATTCCAAAGTAACCACTAATATTTGTATTTTATTTTGAACTATGTTCCCATTTTGGTTTTGGTTCAAGAAATGTTATGAAATCCAGGACTACAGTTCTTTTAAAGGAAAAAAAAACATACTATTAAAATAATCTAACACCCAAAATGAGATGTATGTCATAAAATAAAATTGTCACATGAGGAGATTGGTATCTGCCCACAGTCCTCTGAGAAGAAAACCAGAGACATTTACCTGCTTTCATTCCAGCAAACAGATATTGCCACAGAGAGATTTTGTTTTGTTTGTTTTTCTTTCACCAACGGTTATGGGAAATTACTTATTTTCTTTCTCTGGTCATCTCAAAAATCAATAAGCAGAAGACTGGAGGCTTTGAAATCTTCAAATATTATAGCTGAAAGGGATCAGACATAGATAGCCCTACCCTACATTGTGTAAATAAGATGAATTTACTTTGCCTAATTTGATTTTTCATTCATTCTTGGATTCAAAACCAAAAATCATTGACCACTGTCTTAAGTTAGTATTCTCCAGAAGGTATATGGTATGTGTATATACACATGCGTGTCTTTATGCTGTGTGTGTGTGTGTGTGTGTGTGTGTGTGTGTGTACCTGGGCACAAGGAAATTTATTGTAAAACTCTGGCCCACCTGATTACAGAGGCTGACAAGCCCCAGACCTGCAGTGTGAGCATGCAAGCTAGTGGCTCAGGAGATACAATGGTGTGGTTCCAGTCTGAAGATCAGCTGGCTCAAGACCAAGGGAGACCTAATGTTTCAGTTCAAGGTAGAAAAAATTAATGTCATAGTTTAAAGGCAGTTAGAGAGGAGGAATTCTCTCCTATTTGGGGGATTTCCAGGGTTTATGTTCATACAGTCTTTCAACTAATTGGGTAAAACCTCTATGCTGGGGTGTCCATCAGCTTTACTCAGTCTCTTACAGATTCACATGTTAATAATATCCAAAAAATCCTCATAGAAATACCCAGAATACTGTTTTGCCAAATATATGGGCACCCATAGCCCATGACATTAACCATCATAGCCACCTAACTTAAGTTTCAGGATCTGTTCTAGGTCTTGAAGGTAGAGACAATTTCGTTCACAAGACCAAAAGTCTAGTAGAAAAAAAGAGAAGACAATGATAGACTGCAGTTGAGAGAATGAAATGGTATGTCAGTCAACATATCACACACCCCATAGTCTGATATTTGGACCAAGGGAGATGGTTCTGTCTTAGAGTAACCAAAAATAATTTTCTCTATTCTCCTCCTATCTTATACCTCACTCTCATCTTATCTTAGAGCACTTAAGAGGGAATACCAATGTTTATGGAAAAGAACAGTGAATTCTCTTTTTAGAGGGGGGAAGGAGAGACACACAAGTCTAGGACTTTGGTCATGCTGGGCTCTCTAGACAAATAAATGTGAAAGCTTCTTAGACAAGTCTAATCTTGGTTCTTTCTCATCTTCTTTCTTCAACTTGAACTTTGTTTGGTGGATCTTGACCTCTTCCAGGTCCTCAGGGACTAGAAGAATGACCTCTCCACTCAGGTAAGCACCAGAGGACACTTCCAGGCCTGTTTTCTTCAGATAGTCCACTATGTCCCATCATAGATAATCCAGTAATCACATATATCATAAGACATAATGAATTGTATTAACCCCCACTCAGGGTAATGTGCCAATTTATACTTTAATCCTGTACTTGGGGTTTTGAACGCATAAGGAGGCACCTTAATCAGGGGATTGGGAGATTGACACATTTTGAGTAGGTGACAGTTCAGGCCACTTGAGTCTATTCTACCAACGTGTGAGGTTGGCATTCACTGGGCAAGGCTTTGACTTTGAGAACTGAAAGAAGAGCAACACATTTGTTAAGCCTCTGATATGTTCTCAAAGTCAGCTAGATGCTTCAAACACATTATTGCATTTAATCATAATTTTAAAATGCTACAAAATATATACCATTTTCCAGATGAAGAAATTGAGACTCAGAGACATTAAACAACATATTCAAGGTCACACAGAATGGAGAATTAGAAACCAGAAAACAAATGAATAAGTTGCAATGATTAACAATTTAAAAACAGATTATTATAAAGAAAATAATCATGTATTAGGCAAAACTCCTAAGCTTCCCTTCAACTTGGGAGGTTAGCTAAAACAGGAGTGGAGACAGTTTATCCCAGTGGGGAAAAGAAATTGATGCTACCAACAAAAAAAAATATAAGATTATATCCTATATATTTCTGACTCAAATATTGTTTATTGTATGTACCTTGCTATATAAGATCATTGAGCATCAGAACATTCAATATTCATCTCTTTTCTCATATTTTACAATTGAAGAAAAATCACCCCTTAAATTTGATTTTCTATTTATAAAACTTAAGTCTAAAAGTCATTAGAGGGACAATGAATGAAATTTGAGTAGTCTATAAAATAATAATATTACATCACTGTTAATTTCCTGATTTTTATAATGTACTATATGCATAGTTAATGAACTACTCTTAATCCTTTTAACTTTTTATTTTGAAATAATCCTAGACTCAGGGAAAAGTTACAAAAATAGTACCTTTTAAAAATATATATGTAGCACATAATTCCTATATATCTTTCAACTTGTTTTCCCTAATTATAACATTTTTATCTCACTATAAAAGATTCTACCTGCTCCAGAAGATTAATACAGATACAATACTATTAAGTAGCATACAGGCTTTAATCATATTTTACCAATTGTGATATTTAAGTCCCATTTTCAGTCCAGAGTACACTCCAAGATCCCATGTTCACTAAGTAATCCAGTCTCCATATCTGTGGGCGCTCTAGTTTCTCATGTTGTCCTGGCCAGCTATTCTGCAGACTGCCCCTAAACAGAGATTGTAAAGTTTCTCATGGTTAAAGTTAATGCACTTTTGGTGAGGATAATACAGGAGTGCACCCTTCCCAGTTTTCCATATGAAGAGTTGAATTCTATCAGTATTAGTCAATGCAGGAGATATATTAATTTTGATGGATTAGCTAAGGGGATGTCTGTTTCTGCAAGGAAAGATTTTATTTATATCTTAAATGATTTTATTTGTAACTTAAACTCAAGGTTAACATTAATGTCCATTAGGCTATTGTTAGGGTCCGGCGGAGCATTGGAGCGAGAGACCACACAAGAGACTTACTCCATGCAATTGGCAAAAGGGGATTTATTGGGGATCCATTCCAGCGCGCTGGGGCTCCGTGCTCACTCAAGAAGGGAGAGCAGCCCAGAGCCCAGAGCTGAGGTCAAGCAGGGCTTAAGTACACTTTCTGGAGAGGGCCGTGGGCTTTGCATACATCAGAACAAATCATCATGAGGCCCGGGAAAATTGAACAACAACTCTGAGACGTGATTGGCACATTCATTGGCGGGAACAGGTCGGGCGGGGGTGATTGGTCATTCCTAAGCGGGTTACACATTCAAACTGATTGGTTCAGGCCCTGTGACGAACTGCACAGGGCCCTAGGCTAAATGGCCAGTAGGGTGTTGTCTTAACTATCTCAGGAATCTGGGTGTAACAGAGGAACTTAATAATACCTGATCTTTTACATTCAAGCTTTCCAGTTTAGAAACTTTACCCTTTCACTATCAAGTCTGGCCCAACTTCCTGACACCAAATGCAATGAGCTGATCAAACTGCCATCCCCATAAAACTGACCTCACTTCAGACACTAGTGGCATTTTAGAAACTATCCTCAGTTTGAACAGAGCCCAGGAATTTTCACCCCAAAACATGGTACCCTGGCATTCCAATTATTTAAATTAAAATAACCTCCTGCAGATGTTGTTAAGAGGCTTTGCTCTGACATCTTGTCTTCTCAAAGTCTGTACCCACCATGAAAGATAAAAATTATTTCTGGTCCCTTTTCTCAGTTTTCATGTAGCAAAATTCATGTCACAGTAACAAAGATTGAAGTCTGTCAACGTTCTCAGATAGACTTTCGTCACACATCATAGTCCACTATTTTGGTCCTATTAAATATTCCAAAGAGAATCATTAACAACCCATTATCTATTCTGTGGGTTCAACATGTTGTTCAAAAAAGGGGATATAAGCTTCTGAATCAGGTTGGGCTAATGGGTAATCAAACCACATGATTGCCTCTATGCATGTAGTAATTTTGTCATTTCTCTTATTCAATCTGTCTTTTGGTAATTCATCCCAGCAAAACTTCAGAAGGAGGAAGGGAAACTCCCCTCTGCCCCTACATTTCAGACCAGCAAACCACAAACTCGGAGCTCCCTAAGCCTACTTTTAAGTTCAATAATTTGTTAGGAAATCTCACAGAACACACTGAAAGCTATTATATTTACAGTTCATCATAGGCAAAGGATACATGTTAGATCTAACCTGATTTAGTGAAGCATAGGGTAAGTCTTAGGAGAGTTTTAAACACAATCCTCCTGCTCCAGGCAAGAACACATTGCCCTCCCAGCATTGAAATGTGTAAGAGTTAAGAGTACTGCCAGTCAGGAAGTTCCCTGGAACTTCATTGTCCAGAGTTTTTACTGGAGTTTCACAATGTAGACATGATAGAATCTTTGAACTCCATCTCCAGCCTCTTTCTTCCCTCCACTCCTCACATTTATTAGTCTTTCTGGGTATTCAGTTTCCATCCTGAGTCATCTCCTTAGCAAAAACAATCTAGGAGGATACGATGAGTCATGTCATTAATAAATAAATAAATACATTAGGCGTCTCATGGCTCACCATGAATACCAAGGACATTCCTGTTGGTCAAGAAATTCCAAGAAATAGAGGTTATCTCCAAGGAACCAGGGTTAAAGGGAAGACCTTTCTTTATATTGAGTCAAAATCCTTTATACTTTTTGTTTCCTTTGGTTATTGAGTATCTTGTGGGGAGATATTTGGAGACCATAGTCTCAAAAAAAAAAAAAAATCCTGTTCCTCATCATTCTTTTGCCACTAATTTATTTAGCGTCAGCAACTTACTTTTAAAACATTAAAAAGAAACAATGTACATATATTTTAGGAAGACAGGAAGAGAGAATTAAAAAGAAAAATATGCTAATCTTTGGGAAATATAGATAAAGGGCCCATAAAAATTCTGTATATTAGTCTTAGAGCTTTTATGTAAAACTGAAATTGTGTAAAAATGTCTTAAAAATAAAACCTTAAAAATAAATCAATTTTATATCAGTTATGTGTTTTAATGATATCATTTGTGGGCTTGAAACAAGAAATATATATGACTTCAAAGATGAATCTTTCAATTATGAGTAATGTTAATAGGTTGTCAGATTCCTCTCAAATTATTACAGTATTTATTAATTCCTAATTCTCAAGTAAAAACACAGAGCAGTCTGTAGAAGACGGGAATTGTTGGATAGTATCTGCATTCTTGCTTCTGAAAATAGACATAAAGAGGGCTTAGGCATTTGACCTGTCTATTAAGTATTCTCTTTAATTAAATTGTCTTAGGGTCTACTCAGGGAACTTATGAAGTAACTCCAGAGAATAGTGAATTGTTTCAGCCCAGGGTTTTTAGAAAAAGCTTAACTAATGCTTATTAAAAGCTTGTTTAAAATTATTTTAATCAAACTAAAATAAAATTGTGGAGAGTCTATTATCATAATTAATAGGTCTGTGGAAATGTAGAAAGGATAATGGTAAAGTGTTAATTTCAATTATAACTGTGTATTTGTGAAAAAAAAACTCTCAAATAATAAAATATGTTTTTGTAATAGACTAAAATTTGAGACAAATGCCTTGTAGGAAAATAAAAATGGATATGAAAAATATGTAGTTCAAAATCAGCAATTCAGCATTAATTTGTAAATTTGCTTTGTAGTATTAGGATTTGTAGTGAACAATTGTTTTGCCCACACTTAAACACTAGTTTGTTATAACCACAACTGCATTATTTTCCCTGCATCACTAAATTGCTTCATGAAAGAAGGTGTCATCTTTTGAGTAGTTTGGGCCACATTTCCACTAGCAGCAGCCAAGTGGCTATACGCTGCCAGTTCATTGGGACCATTCCAAGAGTCAGAGTTTGCCAATGTGCTGGGAGAGGTCCAGCCACTCTTTGGATGTAGAATGGCCTTACCTGGAAGAGCGCTGGCAGTTGGAATGGAGCAATTCCCTGAGCTGAGCTCAACAGCCTATAGACATGGGTCAAGAGTCCCATACTGGCTAAGTAAGGCTCAGGTGACTTCAGAGTAGGTTGCTGGGGGGAATTCAGCAGACCACTGAGATAAATCCACTAGAAACCATCTGACAATAAATTAAGGGAAAATTCAATGGCAATACTCCAAAAGCTATAAAAGCAATCCATTAGAAATTAGAAACATTGCATAGATTTGTAAGGGGAATTCTTGGCAGTCTGGTGAGCACATTAATATTTTTCTTTTTTTCTTCCTCTTTTTTTCTTTTGCTATTTATTGCAGAAGGACATATCAGAATGCTACAGGAACATTAAGTCGATTTTTAAAATATAAACATGCTGTATTAAACTATGTACATTCACAATGTATCCTAGAATTCTAACACTACATATAACTAAAAGCTAACTACTATGGAAATTTGGATAATATTTTGTATCATGTCTTGTTGTATTGTTAGTATGGCTGAAGGTTATAGGGTATGGATATAGGTTGAAATATAATCTAATATTTGAAAATAAAATTATAAATAAAAACAAAATCAGTTCTTTAACATGAAAAGAAAGATAAACACCAATTTAGTCTTGAAATTGAGTAATTTTGTTATTTCGGGGTGGGGCAATATTGATTTTCAATTTACTATCAATAAAACATTTTATCACTGCTTTAAAAGACAGTTTAGTCATTTGTTTATTTCTATCAATTATAGTTGAAATTTCAGAGTTTATACTACAAATAGATATCCATATCTTTCAGAAGTAAAGAGAAAAGAGAACAAAAATTTTGTTGTAGACTTTACCTTTTTAAAAATTTATTTCAGTCAAGATATGTTGGTTTCTAAATGATGTTGATCTATGGTTTAATCAATTACTGAGTCACTACTATCTATCAGACTAGCATTTTGGTAGTACTGTATAAGAAACTTATGGAAGAGATTAAGACATTATCATACTGTGGTGGAGCTTACTGAAAAACCAGCCTCTATCTCAGAGCAAAGCCTGTCCAAGGGAGGGACATGACCTTTGTCCTTGGAAAGACCCACAGAGCACTCCTAGTCACACTCCCAACCTGCTAAGTTGTTTATCTACAAATAACAGGAGAGATCTGCTGCGCCAGGTGTCCCTGACTTAGTCAGGCTAGGTGGAGACCCATAGCCCTCCTCTAGCAGCCACCAATCAGCCTGAGACAGGAAAATACCTGGGATGCCAGATGACCCTCCCAGTAGTTTATGGTGTTGGGAAACCTTGTAGTTCAGTAGGAACTCAAATGAATCTCCCTCTTGTAGTAACCAATCACCCCTACCCAACTTGTTCCCACCAGTGAATGTGCTAATCATGTTTTAGAGTTGTTATTTGATTTTTCGGCGGTGTGTGATGATTTGCTAAGAGATGCTATGATGTATGTGGGGGTCCCTGCCTTCTCCAAAGAATGTATAAAACTGCTGCAAACCCTGGGCTCAGGGCCTCTCAGCGTCACCAGTTGCTGTGGGCGCGCAGAGGACCAAGCTAGCTTGCAATAAACACCTCTTTGCTGCTTACATTGATCTTGGTCTCTGGTGGTCTTTGGGGGGTCCTGACATCTTAAATATATTCAAATTACTATTTATTTCATACTTGGTCACAGATTTTGCAGTTAAATAAAGGAGGAAACTACATAGTGCCCTAAATCTAAAATGACTAATTATGTATTCTCTAACTAACAGCAGGTAATCACAATTCAAATGGCTAAAGTTTAAGGAAAAACTTGTCATTTATAATAAACTTTTAAGAAATCCACAGAAGCATATGATGTAGCAAAATACATTTAAACAGGAAAAAAATCTTTCATTTTGTTCATAATTTATAATTTTATTATGTTAATATACTGTTTCCTAGAATGCATGGTGAAAAGGATCTGAGCATTGTAGGACTAAGAAAAGACAAATTTTCTTGCCTATTTGGAATGAAGCCATTTTAAAACCAGCCAGGTGACCTGTGTGATCTTTGGTACACAGGACAAGGCCAGATGAGGGAGCTTGCTATTTTCCCTGGTGTGTTTTGGTAGAACACCCTCACATTTCTGGACAAGGACAGGGTACACTATAATTTTGTTGCTTTCAGAAAAACCTGTTTACTAGTTGAAAATTGTGTTATAAGATAATAATAGGTTAAAATTTACAATGCTTGCAAAACATGTATTGATATTTAATCAGGGTGTTGTTTAAACAGCTGATCCTATGAAATTTTTCACAAATATTGAATTTTTCTGGTATCATTCTGGACATATTCAAGGACTCTTCTATATTACTTTTCAAGTAACAGTATCAAAATAGCTTGCAATTCATAATCATTCTGTGCTTAACTTTAAAATGTCAGCACTTGTGTTCATTTGGAATAACTGCACTGAATCGGAGGTTCTATAAGCCACAAAAAGAACATTTCCAGATATTTCCTTTGTTCTTTGTCATTATAGAAGATGAGTATAAACAGGTCATTGTAAATATATGATTTTTAAAGAAAAAAGTCTCAGATTTTCATACAGTGAAATTTATCCTTTGTTTAAATATAATCAGGTTTATTTATTAAAAACAAGAGACTAATAACATTATCTTAAAAGGTCTCTGCTGCTTAACATTACAAGGGTGTGATAGAGATAGAACTTTGAATAGGGAAGTTAAGAGTCAATTAAAAGAACAACAAAGTATGTCTGTAATCCTAGCAGCTCAAGAGGCTGAAGCCCAAGGATAGAAAGTTCAAGGCCAGCGTCAGCATTTTAGCAAGGCCCTAAGCAATTTAGCAACACCCTATTTCAAAATAAAAAGTAAAAAGGCTGGGGATGTGGCTCAGTGGTAGAATACCCCTGGATTCAATTCCCTAGTACAAAAAAATAATAACAAAATGTCTGCTTAGTATTTGTTTAGCACCCTATTCAACATTCTTTTGCATTTTCCAGCTTGATTCTCCTATCGACACTGTGAAGTACCTGGGAGATGCTTTTTACTGCCATGTATAATAAAAGGAAATAAATGCATGCACAATGATAGATTTGTATAAAGCCATATCATAAAATTTCAAGTCATAGACACTAGAAGTCAGCTGAAGTCCTGTGATTTTAATGCTTAGGTACTTTCGAACATACAAGTTTTCCTACCTAACAATTACTGATTCATGGGCATAATATCTAAATTGAATTTCACCAATAATTTGAGAAACTCTGAGTTTGGAACATAATCACTAGCTAACTTGGTAATATAAGGTCTAGATAAACATTAAAAACTTGGGGCTGGGACTTTAGCTCAGAGGCAGAGTGCTTGCCTAGCATGTGTAAGGCACTGGGTTCAATCCTCAGAACCGCATAAAAATAAATAAATAAAATAAAGGCATACTGTCCATTTATAGCTACAAAAATAATTAAAAAAAATTTAAAAGTATGGATGCAAGCAGTTTAGGCTTGGAATTCTGCCATTTCAAGCTATTTGGCTTTTTGTCCTGTTCATTGTCACAGTCTCCTTATCACAATATGGCTGCTATGGTTCAAGACAGCATCTTTGTTTATTCACGTCCAAATACAAATAAGAGACCATCAGAAATACACATAGAACAAAAACAACTTTTCACTCAGTGGATTCTATCTATATCTCAATGGGTAGAACTGGACACCATCACTCCTAGCTGAAGAACCAGGGAAGTGAGGAAAACATTTTCTAATCTCTGCAGTAGTAGGTAACCAAAGGGAAAGAAATTGGAATGATTGTGGGCTATTCAGTTTACACTCTCTGCCACACAGGAGGAAGTCAGAAAAGACTCAGAAAACCATCCCTGCCCTCAAGCAAGCTGCCATTCTAGTATCAGAGATAAGAAAGAATTTCATAAATACCCATAATACCAGGTAGAGGTGAGATGAATTTATCATATAAATGAAGATTGAAGTGTCCCAGGCATTCAGAGAGGGAGCATCCATAACTCTTCTTGCATGCATTTTTTTTCTCATATTACAACCATTTATTTTATTGGTTAGATAAAGCAGGACCCTTTAAATAGCAAAGGAGAGCTGATCGAGGAGGAAAGGAATGCATGGGCCTGTAGGCTAAAGAACAAAGCCAGGCCTGGATCCAGGGGATTGACACAATTTCATCAGGCTCTTTCCCCCTCTCCCTCTCAGCTCTGCTGTTTCTGACCTGACTTTACTTCTAACAATGTTCCTCTGATAGTTTTGCAAAAGTCATTGGCAGCTCTGTATTCATTTGTTCTTTCAACCAACAATCTCAGTCCTGTGGCTACCTTTAGTGAAAGCCCTGGGGATGCTATGGTTGCCCTGACTTGGTCACATGCCTGTCTATTCTGAGCCAGTCACCCATCATGCTGACCACTGGTGTGAGGAATGTGATTGGCAAGCCTGAATCACACGGTAAATTTGGCATTAGTGAGTGAGGTTGTGGGGAGACACTGAGGGTGTTGAAGGCTATTGATAAAACACTTCCATGTTAGAAAAGAATATGTGGGCTCTTCTGGCACAGTGTCTAGAGGCATTCAGAATGGTCCAGCATGTGACATACCAATTTTTGGCTCTCTATGAAACAACCTCTGATGAACCTAGGCTGTCTCAAACAAACCCTTGGCAATAGAATTGATTACTTTAATGCCAAAAAAGTTGGGAAAGCACCAAAATCTTCATGTGGTGTGTACCCAGACAGACTTCCAGGAGTGCATGCCTGAGGCCTAAAATTCTGATGTGATTGTCTAAAAAAGATAAAACATAAAAAACATATCAGCAGGGCCTATGTGGTTCCATGTGCACTGTAATGTGTCCTTGTCGGGATCAAGTTTGCATTCTTTATTGAGGAGCAGAAAAATTGTTGTGTAAATGTTGAAGATATAAACCCAGAGTAAATTAACAACAACAACAATAAAAGTTCTTTGAATGATAAAGTTCAAAAGGCAAGGAAAAAAAAGAGTAGTAGTATTTCCTAAAAGGTAAAGATAAAGTAACAGATTGTCCACTACAAAATGTATTATCATAATTCCAGGAACAAGAATAATGAGTCTCTACACATTTCAGTCCCATAGAATCTAAGCAGGAAGATGTCAACGCATCCTGTTTGGTTAACAGAGCAGTAATCGCACCAACTTGCCCCATTGTTACAAATGGCACACCGTCATTCCCGGCAATCACCTGTGGCAAGAAAACAGAGACCTAATTTTGTTGTCTACCAAAATTAAAAAGGTGAGGCTGCTTGTGTGTAATAGAATTCATAGTACATTGAATATTAAATAACCATCAAATTTTACCTAATTACTGTATTTGAGAGACATATTATGCTCCCTATATTCATGCTAGATATTTCATTTTCATTTCGTTACATTTTATAGAATGTGTTATCTATCCTGAGCACACACAGAGACACCACTTACTCTACCACTTTCCTTGACCCTAATTTTCCTTTTTCCTTAGATGAGTGGGCTATTCCTGATGCCACCATTTATCATAACTGCTTTTCTTCTTAGACTTCTATAATGTGACTTCGAATCTTAACACTCTCATGAAAGTTCACTCCAGAGTTCACCTATTTCAGAGGCCTCATCTTGATCCAAATTTTCCTTGACCTTCATATGGCTTCTTTTCTTTTTTTTATCTGTTAATCAACTTCTTTTTTCCTCCATTGGTTTCCAATGTGGCCCTTCAGAATTTGACTCTAAATTACTGATCCAACATGGTGAACCCGTTCTTATTCTCCCAGAAATGAACTTTCTTCATCAAATTCCTGCTGAATCTTACTTTTTAGAAGAGCATCCTCTGCAATCTAAATTGTAAACTTTCATCACAGGTATCTAGACTTCCTGTCTGCAATAATTTTTCCTTCATTGAACTCTAATTGCTTTTAATCAGTATTAATCTATTTGGCAATTATCTGCTTCATATACATTATCTAACTATTGATATTGCCAATTCTTTGAGAATAGTGTGCTCTTTTACTTTATCTATTTTCTGGGTTATTCTTAAGTCATTATTGAGCACATCACAAGAATATTATAAAAGTATTTAAAAATATATTTTGTAAATAAGCATCTTCAATATTTCTGTGAAATCAAAGAAATTTTGTTAGAGTAGTAGGAGCTATTTTAAATTTGATGGGTAAGAAAGAATGAAAAAGAGTTATTATGTAAATTAAGCTCTCATGTCCCTAAATGCAAAATTTCTGGGAAGGAAAGGTGTGTAATGGCATATCTCAAGAGATGAATACATTCCAGAAACATCAAAGAATAACACTTCAATATTCACAGCAATTAATATCCATTTCAAAAAATTAAACCCTCCAAAATTAATATCAGCATCACATTTTACAGACACTTAATATTTTAACATTTCCACATTTTAATAAGATTTTAGTAGTATGAAAATAAAGCCATTATAAAAGACAGTTTACATTCTCACTAATTCTCCATGATTTAGAATTTCATATATAGCAAAAAATGAAAGGATAGAAAGGATTAAAGGATACAAAGCATTTTAATTAAGAGCAAATATTCAAGCAGGAAAGGAAGTACCTCAAATTCAAATCTTAATATCTCTAAATACATTAATAGAAGTAAAAATATTTCCGCCAATTAAATACGTCTGATTAAAATTGTCTTGAAATACAACATTTCTTTAAACAAGCTCCTTTCACAGTTTTAAAGATACTGAACCTCTCCTTGTCTAGTGTTTCAACAACCAAAAAAGTCCAGGGCAGACTCTATGCCTTTCTCATGATGAAACACAACCTTCCTTGTTTCAAATCTCAGCTCTTAAATTTCTTTCAACTTCCTTTACTGTTTTGTGCATTTTAAATGTGTAACAAGTAGCTTTCTCTTTCCCTAAATTCCTACAACTCTTGAATGCAGGTCATTCTTATAGGCTGTTGAAACAATCCTGAGTTGGACTACTTCTTTCACTAAACTGCACTTTTAAATATTTATATTATATGTAAAACTCACAGAAAAACTTCACTGAAAAAAACTTTATAAGTAAATTTCTTTTGCTATCATGCAGCAATTCCAGATATCATCGATAAATGCCATTTTTGTGATCACGAACTGCAGATCAAGCCTTCATACAAAATCATTCAGGGATATTGAGAGGGCCCTCAGTTTTTCATAGCATTGTCTCTTAAGTGGAATCATGAAGCTCATCTCTAATATCTTGTTTTGTCAGTTATCCATATGTACGTAGTTGTTTTTCAGATTTATTGTCTCTTTTATATATAGAGGGCAGTTATAAAAGTAGATTTGCTTAATAGCTTTAAGGAGTAAAGTATTCTATTTTAAAGATCAAATTAACTTAATGTGCTTACATCTCTGAATAGAAATTCTTATGTGGTTTTGGAACACTTCAGTTTCTGAAGCACCTTCTGATTTCTACTGATGTGACACTCTTCCAGGATATTTTCATTATTTATACACAGAAGAGCATCACACCTTAGAGTGTATCTCTCCATCTTCTTAGCTGGGCTCAAGACTTCCACATAGGGTTTGTTTGTTGAATGAATGATGAACAAATAATGTTGTCCAGAAATTACCCATTCATATTGTCTTGAAATATGCTATGTTAATAACTAACACCAAGAATTCCTAAGGAAATTTGAAAGACTCAAGAGTGAGGATAAGCATTTTCAGGGGGCAATTTTTGTAAAAGAAAAAATATTTTTAACTATATTTTATATAACATAAATGTTATGATATTCTTATTCTGAAGCATTCATTTATTATTTATCTAATACAGAGATTTTTTTCTTTTGCTTTCTTTTTTTTAGATAATATTCTTGGGTTATATATGGTTGGCAGCTAAAATAGTAGCTTATTTTAATACTATGGTGTTTAATGGAATTTAATATCTAGTGAAACAAGTTAATCTTTTTTCTTAATTTGAAAACTATTTAATTATTTCAGAAAGATTAATAGTGATGATCATTATTACCCAAAGTAGATGTATGAAGACACAATTTGGTGTGAGTATACTATGTATACAACCAGAGATATGAAAAATTGAGCTTTATATATGTAATAAGAATTATAATGCATTTTGCTGTTATATATAAATAAAAAAAATTTAAAAAGATTAATAGCATATCATTTAAGATATTTTCCATTTAAGTGAAACAAATAGTACATATTTGCTATAAGCTATCAGAATTTTAATTTATTTCTTTCAAAAATATTCAATTTTCATTATTCATTTCCTTTATAGGAGTCATAGCAAATATCTAAACAGAATGTTGAAAAATTGGTGTAGTTTTTAGTAATTTCATAGCTGGTTATTTATAAAAATTATTTTTAGCAACCTTAATAGCAGTTTAAAATTCCACAAAATAATCTCTATTTTTATGATCACTAACTCAAGGTCAAGATGGCCTCCATCCAAACAGCATAAAAACACTAAAAGATGTTAAACAAGGAAATTGACATTGGACAGAATAGTTTATAAAAAAAAAGAAGACAACAAATAAAACACATCAGACAGGGACCCATGACATAGGAATTTCAGCCTTAATTCAGTACTAACTATACAATGAGTTTTCCTACATTACTCTGGGTTCTTATTTCCTTAACTGTATCATGAAAAGTTTTATATCAGTGAAATTTAAACTCTTGTATACAGGGGAAAAAAACTGAGATTATTATAAAAGGAAGATCTCATCACTCTTGTTATATCAATGCTTCTTAGTCAATAGGTCCTGGTATTGCTCAAGCAGTTCATTCATATGATCTTAGGAACATGCTGGGGCCCAAACTTTCTGATGTCCTTTTTGGTTCTGATAGTACATGAATCTGAATAAGTGAGACAGATGTTGTTGTTCTTACTTTAGAGATCAATTACTATAACTAGCTGAGTAGTCATATTAATATTATATGCAATTAAAACTAATGACTTCAAATTCCTAGTTCTGCATTTTGATCTTCACCTAGTCTACACTGTAGCTGTTTTGCTTCTTCTTCTCCTATTCATATGTACCGGACTTCCTAGTCAGCCATATAACTGAATTTTGAGCAACAGAATGTAGGTGGAAAGTGAACTCCAACTCAAATTATTGATCTACCCCTCCCATACATAATCTCTCAGATTTTTTCCCACCTTAAAAAAAATAGTAGAAATACTGTGAGAACCTGGAAGAGGTAGCACCCCAAGAAGAACCTGACCTCAGTCTCTACCTGGTACACCATCACCACCACCCACAGCTCCCAGCAGCCACATTTCATCATGTCATGAGCAAAAAATAACCTCATACTGTGTTAATTCACTGAGAAATTGGGTTGTGATTTATATACTAGAGGACAAGTTACATAACCGTCCACATTATACCTCAGTAAGATAGCAAGATTGCAATAATATACAACTTTGAGATAGTAACCTGTTTTTCTTTCCATTTTTGCTTTGTTTGCCTTGCCTTTCCTTCCTCAGACAGGTCACTCTATATGTATTTCCTTGAGATCAGTGGGTAGCATGCACTGAGGGTTGAGAGAAAGCAACTGAGCTATTAAACAAATTAGTCATCTGATCCTCCTTATTTTACTTGTAAAAGCCTCAGGCCTGAACTAGAAGAGAATGCAGGCAAATGTTTTAGCCAAAGACGTACAGTAAAAAATGCTATCTCTGCTTCCTAGGGATTTCCCTGTGTTGTAGTGGAGATGTTCTAGCTATTGCACAAGTATTTCTCATACCTTCACTCTTCCTCCTTTTGATGAACTTCAGTTGACAAGGAACTGCCAATACCTGTATGTCTGCACCTGAAGGATTTCCCCCACTGAACTGCGGAAAGTCTCACTGCTCCATTGAAAAGAAGTCTGGAAGGGTAAAGGAACCGGTCCTGACCAAGGAGACTGTGAGAATTGTTGGCTTAAAGATATATTTTTCTTTCTCATGCAAACATATAGCAGAACTATCAAGAGTGGTCCAGGAATTCCCCAGTTCCCTCTCCCACAGGTGGACCATCCTTTGTCAGCATTCATATCTAAGATTATGCTCCATATTTCCCCTGATTAATGGCTCACCCTAAACAGTCTTCTCTTTCCTGTACTGTTTTCCCCATATACCTCCTGGTATTTTCAACACATCTCACATAAACTCCTTGAGGTCATGTCTTTTGTTGCAGGATCTGATCCTGGGGCAAGTCAAACTAAGACAACAAGAAGCCTGTGGATCCTAACACAGAGATTAACTGCATTTCATTGTAGACCAGAGATAGTAGGGCTTTTCAGGATCTGAAAGTTTCAGAGGAACACAAACAGCTTGCACATTGTTTCTTGGATGAAAACAAGAAGACATAAGAAGAAGACGTGGTGTTGTGATATGCTTAGGCAAGCAAATTCACAAAAGACAAATTTGCAAAAGATTCATGTGTACGTTTGATATAAAAGGTAGAGAGAACTGAAAGACCTAAAGGAGTGCTGAAAATCTGTCTCAGCAATATCCTGTATGAGCGAACGAATGAAGTCCATACTCCCCCAGACACTTTAACACAGTGTAAGATTAGGAACTACAACAAAATCTAGAGTGAAATATAAAAGGAAGAACCAGATAAAAATTGATAAAGCTCCCTCAGCTCAGTGATTTGATTCACATCAAATTTTATCATATAGGGCGAAGTGTTATATTTCTTACACAACTGGCTTGAAAAATAAGCTTTACACCTTCTATAATACTGTGGTTTGTTGGATTTTAATTTAATATTATTCATTCCTTCCTCCTCTATAAAACTTTCAGTTCATCCTATGGGAAAAGTATTAATTCCTGGCTTTCTAATTTTGGGCTTGGCACTATGACATCTTTTGAGCAATGGAATATGAGTTGGCCTTCCAAATGTTGTATTTGAGCAGAATATTTAAGAAGAATTATGTGCTTCAATTTAGAAATGCTAAAATAAAATAAAATAAAATGGAGACTAGACTTGAGAATCCCCTGGGAAGACAAAACCAGTTAGGCCAAACTTTAACTTAGCAAAATTTAGCTTTGTTACATATATAAATTTCTCTTATAATCATAAATGAAACACCTCCCAAACATGGTATAAAATTATTACCTTTAACTGATTACCTACTGCCTGAAGACCCCCTCTGTGATAACCAATCATTTTAGAGGTTAACTTATGTTTTAATTTGGGATTTATGTGCCTTTGAGGGTTTTTTTTTTTTTTTTTTTTTGTGTGTGTGTGTGTGTGTGTGTGTGTTTGTGGTGTGCTGGGGATTGAACCCAGGGCCTTGAACATGTGAGGCAAGCACTCTACCAACTGAGCTGTGTCCCCAGCCCTATGCTTCTGAGCTTCTTCTCAGCACTTTTGGTTTGAGATATCCTGGTTCATGTACTGTTCTTTCAACTTGGGTCTCCACATGAAGAGACACACACATACATATCATGTAAATGGAAATAAAGTTTTGATGTTTAGACCATTGAAATCAAAGGGGTGCTTATTAACACAGAAAAACTAACTGATACACATACTAGGGAGAAAATTTGGACCAAGGCAACTAAGAAAAATGGTAATAATTACATGAATCACTCCGTCACTTTCTAAAGATGGACAAAAATTCCAGTTTACCCTTTGGTGCAATTGCTATTCCTCATCCTACATCTAAGATTCACTACTTTTCCTCTCTGAAATTCAAGAAGCAATTCTCACTGTGAGATGGAATATATTAGTATGCTTGGGTGGGGTAAAAGGAATGTAAAGACTAACACTATTTTAAAGCTTTCTGTGAGGAAGTTTTGATCTCATTATCATGAAAAGTTGGAAGGCATTCTCTTTTTAAATGATTGGAAAGTTTAAAATGCAAGTTGGGAATTCACATGAATGCTTAGAACTATGAGTCACTGAAAAATCCTGGAAATGCTGTTAAAATAGTTCCACACTCCTCCTCCTAGCTACGCCTTTCTCGAAGCATTCTAATTTTTTGGAATATCGGGTGTAGATAGAGGGATAGAGGAGACCATCAAGTTTTTTGTTTTTGTTTGGTAATTTTTCCACCTTTATTGAGGTATAATTGACAAAAAGATGATATACTTTTACAATACAATACAATTTACAATATAATACATAATTCAATGTTTTGATAAACGTATATGTTGAAAAGGAATTACCACAATCAAGTTAATTTACACAAGCCATCACCTCACCTTCGTATAATTCTCTGTTTGTGTGTGTGTGTGTGTGTTTGTGTGTGTATATGGTGAGAATATTTAAGATCTACTCTTTAATAATTCCTAAATATAAATTACTAATTATAATAATCATGATGTAACTAGGTCTCCAATGCGATCCATTCCAAATGAAATTTTGTACCCTTGGAAAGACCAACATTTTTTCCATTTCACTCCTCCATTGCCCTACCCCCACCAGCCCCCGAAGATCATCATTACTTCTGCTGTTATGAGTTTGACTTCTAGATTACACACATGTGAAATCATAGCCATTCTGTACCAGTTTCACTTAGGATAATGTCCTCCAGGTTCGTTCCTGTTGTACAAATGTAAGATTTCCTTCTTGTTAAGATGCAATAATATTCTCTGTGTGTGTGTGTGTGAGAGAGAGTGTGTGTGTGTGTTTGTGTGTGTATGTGTTTGTGTGTGTGTGTGTAACCATTTTATCCATTCATTTCTCAGTACACAGGTTGTTTCCATATCCTGGCTACTCTGAACAATGTTGCAAGAGAGGAGATCAGTCTTTGACAAACTGATTTCTTCCTTTAGATATATAATAAGCATTTGGATTGCAAAATCATATGGTGTATCTATTTTTCAGTTTTTTGGAGGAAACTCAGCACTATTTTTCATAATGGCTGTATTGATTTACATCACCACCAACAATGCACAATGGTTCCCATTTCTCCGCATATCTTTCTTCTTTTTGATAATAGCCATATTAGAAAGTATGGTCTCAATTTTCACTTCCCTGATTATTAGTGATGTGGAGGATTTTTTCCTATACCTATTGGCTATTTACATGGCTTTTTTTCTTTGGAAATATAATGCCAATTAAATTGTTTTCCTCATATTTTGTTGTTTGATATTTATAATCTCCATGTACGATCTTTATCCATATGCTGAAGGGTTATTTTTTAGGTTAACATTTCATGATCACTTTAAAAATGAGATTAGTTTTTAGATAATAAAAGAATAAATAATTGAATGGGATAAAAGGAGGAGATACTTTTTTATGCCATGAGCATACCACTTAGCGTTGGGTTTAGTATTCATTTGCTAAGTGATAACGATGATGGCCTAAAAGACAGAGTATCATTTGTCACTGTTTTTGTGAATTATTTGTACTCTGATTTAAGAATGACAAATTTTAGTGGGCATAGTGGTGTATATCTGTAATCCCAGAAGCTTGGGAGGCTGAAGCAGAAGGATCTCAAGTTCAGAGCCAGCCTCAGCAACTTAGCAAGACCCTGTCTCCAAAATAAATAAATAAATAATAATAAAAATAACATAAATAAATAAAGTTCTGGGGGATATAGCTAAGTGGTAAAGTGCCCCTGGGTTAAATCCCCAGGACCCGCCCAAAACTGTGACATGAACCATTTAACTTCATTTACTGTGTGTATGTATGTGTGTGTGTGTGTGTGTGTGTGTGTGTGTGTACACATACTCCTGACTTACTAGCACAATTTAAAAACATAAAACCTTAACCAACCTGCTTTTCATCCTGATCCAGAAAATATTTAAGATAGAAATATTTAATGACTTGTTCAAATGACTTCTTATGCAAGGAACTGAGTTCTTCTCTTTAACTTTTCTATATCCTCACCTCCAAATTTGCTAACCTTTTTCTCTGCAGTTCTTACTAAAACAAAGAATGAATTATTCAGTCTCCTATGAATCTCGAGAAAAATCTCTCCACTTCATAGCTGCATCTCAGACCTTCCTGATCTCTCAAGGATTTTACTCTGGTGTCTGTTACACTGAAGTCATTAATGTTCTTTTTTCTACTAGATCTTGTCCATCAACAAACAGCATCCACGTAGACTGAACAGTGTGGCAGGTGCCAGTGGGTGTGGCACAGATTGCTGTGCTAAGGGGACACCAGACCTGTTTTACCATCTTCCTCAACACACAATTAGCTTGCATGTCCCAGCTTCTTTATATTTAGGAATGTTTTTGTTGCTAATTTTCACTCAGTGAAATGTGAACAATAGTGATGCAGTCTGCCCCACAAAAACTCCCATGTGTTATTTGCCATGATATTTACCTTCCTAGGTGAGTGCCAAAACAGGAATGTTTACAGCTTTGTAAGAATTCTTAAATCTCTAGTAAGAGAAGAGTTTCTCACCAATTAGGACTAACTAATTTAGACACTAAATGAGCAACAAATAAATTAAGCCACTGAGATTTTGGATTAGTCTGTTACAGCAGCTCATATTACCTAACTAACCAAGTGGCAAGAACAGAATCAGGGAAACTAATTAGGAGGCTATTACAGTATTCCATTTCTCTACTCCTTTTTAAAATTGAACTCCTCAAAAGAATAACCAATATCTCCCGTTTTTCTTCCGGTCAGGCTTTCTTTTTAATATCACTATCAAAACCTCTTCCAAATTCTATATCACCCCAATCATAGATTAGTATTATCATTGATCATTTCCTATGCATAAGTGTCTTTTTCCACATTGTTCTCTGTCATTCTTTTTTGGCACAGCCTACCTCATTAGGCAATTCTCCACTTTTGCAGAATCAATCTGATCTTCCAGATTTGTACATATTCAGAGACTATGGGCTCATTTATCAGAACTGCACTCTTCTCTCTCAATTGTTAGGCAATGTTATCATTTCCATGACTGCAATACAATCTAGTTGAAGGCTCCCTACAATCTATAACTCTAGTTTACACTTACACTTGGCATTGCATACGTGAAGATTCAATGGCTCACTTATCTAATGGACTGTATGTCCCATGGACCTTTCAAAATCAACATGTCCTAAATCAAACTTTGTTTTTCCCTATCCTCTCTTCTGCTGCTCTCCTAATGATCCCTACCTAAGTAAAATATAATTTCATTCTTCAGTTACCCCAATAAAAAATCCTTTCTCGACCCTGTTTTTCCTGTGTCTCATATTGAATTTAGTGAAGAATTCTTTCCAGCTTACTTTCAAAATATAGACTGAACCAACCTCTTTTCCATACCTTCATCATTGTTCCCTTGGTCCAAATCATTTGATTTATTTCCTGGATTACTTAGTAGCTTATAACCAGCCTCCCTGTTTCTACTCTTGACTTCCTAGATTCTGTTTTCAACATAAGTAGACAGAGTGGTGCTCTTGAAACACAAGTTGAATCATATCACTTCTTTGTTCAGAGCCTTCAATTGCTTTCCTTCCCACACACAATGTATTACAAGCAATTATTGGGTCCTGAAGTCCCTATGTGTTTGATTTTTTCAGTTACATCTACAAGTGCAACTTTTATTACCTAACTCCTGGACACAAGGCCCACTGGCCACCTGCTGATTTTACTCTGGTTCATTCCTGCACTTTATTTAGGCCTTCCTCAAATGGCTCCTTTTAAGAGTCCTCCTCTGATGCACTTCTTTGAAATCAGTGACCCTCCCTCAGTTCATATTTTCTATCCTCTTGCCATGTACCTCTTTTTCTTCAGAGCATTTCTTACTATTTGACATGTAATGCATTTTTTTTCTGCATATCATAGAGGTCAGTAAATATGTGTGGGGTAAATGAAAACTATAGTGGACTAGAGAAGGGAAAGTGAAAATAAATCATGACAGGCTAGGTAGAAGCCAGCAAGTCTTTGGTTTTTTTAAAGAAAAAATAATAATATCTTATTCCTCACTAATGATAATGACCAGCAAAGTGCTTAGAGGATACAGAGGTAGTCCACAGGTGTTTGTGTGGATGGAAAGAATTGCAAAGTGAGTTCTATTTTTTAATATGTGATTTATTAAACAAGTATTATAAACATGGGACCACGGTTTATCTTAATTAAATATTCATTAAATGTCAGCACAATTCTAGATCTTAGGTATTCAATAAAAATAAAAACAATTAATAAAAAATCCTGACCATGTGCAATTTATATGATCACTGACTTATGGGTAGATTTTATTTATTTATTTATTTTCTTTAAACTTGTTGCTATAGTTTAGATGTTGATTTTTTCCCAAAGGCCCATGTGTTAAATTTTTGTCCCTAAGATGGGTTATTGTGAGGTGGTAGAAACTTTTTGAGATGGAACCTAGTGAAAGATCCTTAGGTCATTGGGAACCCTGGCTTCTTTTCCTTCCCTCAAGAGCTCCCTGGGTTATATAAGTAGTTGTGCTCATCCATGCACTCCAGCCATGATGTGCTGCCTCATCAGAGACTCGAAGCTATGGGGCCATTTGATCCTGGAGTAGAACTTTCAGAACCATGAGTCAAAATAAACCTTTTCACTTTATTACTTAATAATCTTAGGTATTTTGCTATAGTAATGGAAATCTAATATAATTGTTTTCAAAATTTTAAAAAGGTTCATGCATTATTTTGTCAAATGAAAGAATATTATTTTATAATTCAAAAATATAAAGTAAGTATTTTCATTAAAGATGAGTAAATGTTAAGATTTTCAGAAACAGTTATAATCAAATTTAAGCTAAATATATATATATGACTTTCAAATATCTGCCATTAGAAAATCCTCACTTTGGATACCTTTCCAAATATGGCTCTTGATTTACTGTAAGTGATAATTGCCTAATTTTATTCCATATTCCTCAGTTTTGATGGCCTACTTAAAATATTTTCTGAAATTAGATGGTATATAAATAAAACATAAAACAAATTTTACAAAACAGAACACATCTAACTCTTTAACATGAGTACAAGTCTTACTATAGCGTTCTAACAAAATATCTGGAGAAAAATTCCATTTAGGAACAATTGGGACAAACAGATCTGACCCCTATAGTATCTTTTGTCTTTTGTCTTGTGTCTTGTGATTTTTATATCTGATCTCTGAGCAAGTAGGTAATGCCTAGGAACACAAATTCTCCCCCTTTTGGCTTCTCCTTCAGTTTGAATTATATATATATAGTTGAGCTCCTTTTGTGACATCTCCCCAGCCCACTAACCACACCCACCAAAATTATCACCAATACTCTGATAATCCACAGCCTGTACTCATCAATACACCTGTCCTGTGCCCTAGACTTATAGATCTACTTGGATTTCTCATAGACATCTTCAACTAGATAATTCTGGTACTGACCTCATCTGCTCCATGACTATCCAGCAACTTGTCCTCCTGAGATACCTACTTGAAAAAAAAAATGTGCTACTATCTACTCAACTTTTCTACTCTGGGATGTAAATATTTCCTAAATTGAACTGCTTGCTAGTTTGTCTGTCCTTCATCACCCAACTGAACTCAGGCAAATGCCTTGAAATAGGTTTTCCTGCTTCTACTTCCTCTTCAATCCAGACAGGCAAAATGCCCCCAATTTTTGTTTAATTGCATACAAATCTTACCTGCTATAAGATCAGTGCTGGCTCCCATTACTCTTAGTATACTGTCCAAATATCTTAATGTATTTTATAAAGCCCTCATTATTTTGCTTCTGACTCTCTCATAAACATGATTTTTCACATTATATTCCTCCCTCTTCTCTATCCCCTTCTCCATCCAATGTTTTATGCTTCACCCATATCATGGAACACAACCTTACTGCAGGAACCTACGCTACCATACTTCTCACATGGCTTGTTACACATGCTCTTTGCTAATGTTACCCAGCCCTTTAAGTTACAGAAAACATATTCTCGAAATTCCCTTTGCTTATTGGAGGTTGTGAGATGTCCTTCGTATATAATAGGCATCCAGACCTAACCCTTCATTGCCCTTGCCATTCCATAATGGAATTCTGTTCCCTATGAGATTGTAAACTGCTTGAAAGCACAATGCTTAAAAGGCACGAAAGATGCTATCATCTAATAAATATTTATTGAAAAGGACGAATCAATGAACAAATGAATGAATAGGAGATTTGCAAAATAGTGTGGGGCAGCTGGGGAAGACATGAGTCCTGAGTAGATGACAGAAACAATATTATTTGGATGGAGAGGGACAGGCCACCCTTAGAGAAACCTTTGAATTGACTGAAGGACTCATGACAATCACCTCTGGCATGATTTTTACACAGAGTAAATTCTAACACATGGAAAAGACCTAAAGTTGAAAGAGAGAGAGAGTGATACAGAGCATTTTGGGGTGGGTTATAGAAACAGAGAAATCAGAGATGCTATGTTGGCAGATTTAGAGCAACAGGAACTTATTGGAAATGAAGTAGGGAAAAGTCTGAATTTGAGGAATATGAACTTTTAAATTTATATACTTTGTATAATATATCCAAAATGCATTTAAGAAAAAGAAACTAAAAAATATTAGCTGTTATGAACATAAGTTAAACATTTATCATTTTGAATTTCAATGACAGCAAAAAGTTAATTATTTAATTAATCAATAAAATATGAGGATGAAAAGGTAAAATTTATTTTCCTATAAAAAATGGACAAAAACAAATTTGGAAAATGACTATAAAAGGTGAAAAATGCTCGTTCATTTAAAATATCAGTTTATTCTATGAAACAGGATTAGTAAAACTATCACATTTAACATTATAAGATAATTTTAGAGCAATTCTGAACTTTATACTAGTGATCAGAAATGAATAGTCAAAGAAGATAAGCACAAAAGTAAATATATTCAGACATTATCTCTTTGCTTCCACTTCTTAACCTTCATTAATTGACATTTGAATTTATTTTTTTTTTAATTTGGGCATTTTTGCAATGCTATTTTTTATCTTGAATTTTAATGTTGTGGGTTTGTATCTTTAAATGCAGATGTTAAATCTCAATAACCTTTTTTACTTAAAAAAAAAACAGAGTTTATTCATTGGACCTATTTATTTTCTTTTTAAAATATTATTTTTGTTGTTTCCCTAACTACAAAGTGAATGCATTTACATTGTGTAGACTTTGGAATTGTATGAGAAAAGAAAAAGTTACTTAAGTCATCAGAAATGCCACTAGAAATAGACAACTCCTATTCTGTGTTGTTACTTACACCTGGGCCAAATACTTGGTAAAAACACAGTAAAGAGTCTCCCATGGTAATTTTTGGATAATTTACATTATAATTGATCTAAAATATATTTTGATTGCCAATACTAAATTGTAATAATTTACAGATTTCACACATTTTTATTATTATCATTTCTTATATTCCTTTTCAAAGTGAGATTAGCATATATTTCTCTTCCATGGATATTCCATCAAATGAATGAGGTAGAAAGAATTTAAACTGTATTAATCCTTAGTTTAATAACATAAACAGAAAGTTCCAAAGGGTGGTGGGGCATAGGATGAGTGGTCTGTGAAATTACCAACATTTCTTATCTTTTAATATTGAAAAAAATGAAGTGCTAAACATACTGAAAGCTATTCAACTTGTGTCTCAGAAGACATTAAAACTGACTTTAAGCCTTACATGATAGACTGAACTCTCTAAACCTTCATTCATTCATTCAGCATATATTCAGTTACTTACCACTGACTGCATCTGTGCTACTCTCCAAAGTAATGAAGACATGTTATCATTAACTTGGAGTCAACCTGAAGGGATGCTCTAATGGTATCACTTGATAGTGAGTGTTTAATGACAAATTTATGTCTTAATCTCAACATCTACTATGGGAACAGATAGCTAGATATTCATTTGATGAATCTTGAAGGCAGTTTTCACATAGGTCAGTCTTAACGCTGATCTGACGTATTAATAATAATTAGTTGAAGACAATTATAGAAGAACTAAGACTTTTCTGTTAAGTGTCTGTAGATATGATTTCATTTAATTCTCCTGTACTTTGGTATTTAGCTACCTATGAAACCACCCGAATTAACCCTGTTTAAAGATGAGAAGGCTTGTGATTGGTTCCATGTCACATACTTAGTGGCAATAGAGGCATACTTTGAGGATATGTCTGTTGAAACTTGTAAGCCCACATTGTTTCTATGGTCTCACAATTTCTCATCTCTGACTATCTAAAGGGTTGAGGCTGGGGTTGTGGCTCAATGGTAGAGCATTTGCCTAGCATGTGTGAGACACTGGTTCAATCCTCAGCACCACAAGAATAATAAATAAATAAAAATAAAGATATTGTGTCCATCAACAACTAAAAAAATTTTTTTATAAAGGGTTAAGACTGTGGGCTATTAAATCAACCTTATGTGATTTGAATTCCAACTCTTTTTTTCTTCTTAATTTTTAAAAATTTGATCTAATTAGTTAATACATGACAACAAAATGCATTTTGATTCATTGTACACAAATGGAGCACAACTTTTCATTTCTCTGATGGTACACAATGTAGAGTTTCACCATTTGTGCAGTCATATATGTACCTAGGGTAATGATGTCCATCTCATTCCACTGTCTTTCCTGCCCCCATGCCCCATCACCTTCCCTCCCTCCCCTTTGCCCAAAGTTCCCCCATTATAGATCAGCATCCACTTATCAGAGAGAACATGTGCCCTTTGGTTTTTTGGTATTGGTTTTCACTTAGCATGATATTCTCCAACTCCATCCTTTACTTGTAAATGCCATAATTTTATTCTCTTTTAATGCTGAGTAATATTCCATTGTGTATATATACCATAGTTTCTTTGTCCATTCATCTATTGAAGGGCATATAGTTTGGTTAAACAGTTTAGCTATTGTGACTTGAGCTGCTATAAACATTGGTGTGGCTGAGTCACTATAGTATGCTGATTATAAGTCCTTTGGGTATAGACCGAGGAGTGGGATAGTCCAACTCCAATTTTCACTGCATAATGCTGTGTTTGATAAGCTATTTAACCTCTCTAAGACTCAGTTGTCTCACTTGCATAATGAAGACTTACCTGTATTACAGGGCTATTGTGAAAATTAAATGAGATAATTCACATGAAATGCCATGTCATAATTGCTCAATGAGAAAGAGATATTATTGGTATTTCTGTTGTTTCTTTATAATCATATCAAAGTAGGCCAAGCAATAAGAATTCAACTTTAGAGAAATAACCTATGGTTATAGAGAGGGAAAATAATTTATTCATAATCTTATAAAAAACAGGAATCAAGATGTAGAACTTGGGTATTCTTGCTGTTCCAGTGTTTCTAATAGTCTACTATATTGCTTTATCTTTGCAGGAAATTAAACAAAAGGATGTTTATTCTCTGTATGTAAAAACTTCCCACGTAAAATACTGGAAAGTACCTCCAAGGGAAGTGTAAAATTTTTTTTCCCCTGAGTCTTCTTCACAGTACGACAGAACAGGATCAATTTGTGAAAGTCTAGGTGCTTTGTAACTACTTTGTAATTGTTTGAACCAAATCACTTATTTCCTTCTTATAAGTTTTTGAAATGATGAGTCTGCATTTTTTTAAAAAATAATAATTCTGTACGTCCTCTTAAGCTTTTCCTGTTGTGAGCCTTGAAGTCAAACTAGGGAAATTCAACTTCAAGGCATATGTACTATTGAGAACAAATGAGAGGAAGCCCATAAGCTGGTCCATCCTTATTCCTGACCAAAAATATAAAAAATTTAAAAAAATTAAAAATAAACTGGCACTTAGTGGAGGCTCCCTGTTAGATCTATGAGTTTGGAAATAGAAGTTGCATTAGGATTACACATACAAGTCTCTGATCAGAGTTAAAAACTTCCAAAAAGATAGATAACTGTCTCTCATGGTAATAGAGAGACTTAAGTTTTAGGTCTTCTAAATAGCCAAGCTTAGGGGCTGCCTTGGCAAAGCCAAAATGCTAACAGGAAAAGTAAGTCTACATAAGCTGATTTATTAATTAGTAGAGCAGATAATTAACTCAAGCTTTGTTAGTAATTTTGCTTTGGTTTTTGTTTTATGTTGTGTTCTTTTCCTCCAGAACTATCTTCAAGTCTCTTGTCAGACAAAAGTGGAAGGTCAGTATGGGGTTGCATCAAGTCATGAATCTTATACACAGTAAAAACTTCAAGCAGTTTTGCCTAAGAGACCAATGATGATACCAAGTATGATTCAGCAGTTTCAGTCTGAGGGACTGTGGGAACACTGTACCCCATATATAATGGATTTGGGATACTGGTACATGGTTTTCCCCCCTAAACTGAGAGAAGATGGATGTTTTCATGGTAAGCCCAGAAACACAATGCTGATTTTAGATGGTACAGTATAAATTATTCTTGTTAGAGGACCAAAAAAAAAATAATAATAATGATATTTAAAGATGTTTTGATTTGGAGAATTTTGGAAAGTTTTCAGCGTATGTGAAAAGTGGTAGGAGCATCATTAGTTGCAAAGTCATTAGATAAGTGATTGATCCGTGTTGCTTCTGACCATCT